>NW_006922242.1:1133218-1142713 GCF_000298275.1 Orycteropus afer afer
TCTGTGTCTGTGTTAATTGGTTTCCCTTTTCTTTGTTGAAGAGGGTCTGTGCAATCCTTCTGCCTAGTCCGCCATCTTGCCCCGCCTCCCACATCTGGTTTCTTGACTGCTGCTTCTGTAAGTGTAGACTGTGGACAGTCTTCTGCTTTTATCATGATGTTGCTTATTGGTTCAGTTGTGACAGTTTTTGTTTTCTTTATGGTGAGGTGTAATCCATACTGAAGATTGTAGTCTTGATCTTATCAGTAAGTGCTTCAAATCATCTTTACTTTCAGCAAGCAAGGTTGTGTCATTTGCATGTTACAGGTTGTTAATGAGTCTTCCTCCAATCCTGATGTCACATTCTTCATATAGTCCAGCTTCTCGGATTATTTGCTTGGCATACAGATTGAATAAGTATGGTGAAAGGATACAGCCCTGATGCACACCCTTCCTGATTTTAAACCATACAGTATCCCTTTGTTCTTTTTGAATGACAGACAGTCTTTTGGTCTATGTACAGGTTCCTTTATGAGCACAATTAAGTATTCTGTAATTGCTATTCTTTGCAGTGTTATCCATAGTTTGTTATGATCCACACAGTTGTATGCCTTTACATAGTCAATATAACACAGGTAAACATCTTTCTGGTGTTCTGTGCTTTCAGCTAAGACCCATCTGACATCAGCAATGATAACCCTCATTCCATGTCCTCTTCTGAATCCAGCTTGCATTTCTGGAAGTTCCCTGTCAATATACACTGCAACTGTTCTTGTATTATCTTAAGCAAAATTTTACTTGTGTGTGATATTAATGATATTGTTGATAATCTCCACATTCTATTGGATAACCTTTCTTTGGATTGAATACAGCTATAGATCTCTTCCAGTCAGTGGGCAAGGTAGCTGTCTTCCACATTTTCTGGCATAGACAAGTAAGTACCTCCAGAGCTGCATGTTTGTTGAAACAACTCAATGGGTATTCCATCAGTTCCTGGAGCCTTGTTTTTCACTAGTTCCTTTCATGAGGCTTTGGTTTCTTCTTTCAATACATTTGATTCTTGATCATATGCTACCTTCTGAAATGACTGAATGTCTATCAATTCTTTTTGGCACAGTGACTCTGTGTATTCCTTCCATCTTTTGATGCCTCCTATAATGTTCAATATTTTGCCCATAGAATTCTACCGTATTGCAACTCAAGGCTTGAATTTTTTCTTCAGTTCTTTCAGCTTGAGAAATGCTGAGCATATTTCCTTTTGGTTTTCCAACTCCATGTCTTTGCACATTTCATTCTAATTCTTTACTTTGTCTTCTTGAGCTGCCTTTTGAAATCTTCTGTTCAGCTCTTTTATTTTAACATTTCTTCCTTTCACTTTTGCCTACTCTCTGTTCAAGAGCAAGTTTCAGAATCTCTTCTGACATCCATTTTAGTCTTTTCCTCCTTTTCTGTCTTTTTAGTGACTATTTGCTTTCTTCATGTGTGATGTTCTTGATGTCATCCACAAATTCGTCCGATCTTTACTCACTGGTGTTCAGTGCATCAAATCTGTTCTTTAGATAGTCTCCAAATTCAGGTGGGATAAACTCAAGGGTTATATTTTGCCTCTTGTGAACTTGTTTAAATTTCTTCAGTTTCTGCTTGAGATTTCATATGAGGAATTGATGGTCTTTTCCACAGTCAGCTCCTGGCTTTGTTTTGACTGATGATATTGAGCTTCTCCATTGCCTCTTTCTACAAATATAGCCAATTTGATTTCTGTGTATTCCATCTGGAGAAGTCCATGTGTATAGTTGCTGTTTATGTTGTTGAAGAAAGGTATTTGCAATGAGTAAGTTATTGGTCTTGCAAAATTCTGTCATGCAATCTCCTGTGTAATTTCTATCACCAGTGCCATATTTTCCCAGTACTGATGTTTTTTCTTCCTTGTTTCCAACTTTTACATTCTACTCACCAGCAATAATCAATAAACCATGATTGCATGTTTGATCAATTTCAGACTGTAGAGGTTGCTAAAAATCTTCAAGTTCTTCATCTTTTGCTTTGGTGGTTGATGCATAAATTTGAATAATGGTCATATTAACTGGTCTTCCTGTAGGTATATAGATATTATGCTATTATTGACAACATTGTACTTCAGGATAGATCTTGAGATGTTCTTTTTGATAATGAATGTAACACCATTCCTCTTGAATTTGTCATTCCTGGCATAGTAAACCATATGATTGTCTGATTCAGGATTCCAATACTAGTCCATTTCAGCTCACTAATGCCTAGTTTATAGATCTTTATGCGTTTCATTTAATTTTTGACAGCTTCCAATTTTCCTAGATTCATGCTTTGTACATTCCATGTTCTGATTATTAATGAATGTTTGCAGCTGTTTCTTCCAAGTTTGAGTCATGCTGCATCAGCAAATGAAGGTCCCTAAAGCTTTACTCCATCAGCATCATTAAGGTCAACTCTATTTTGAGGAGACAGCTCTTCCCCAGTCATATTCTGAGTGCCTTACATACAACCTCAGGTGCTCATCTTCTGGTACTTATCAGATAGTGCTTCACAGCTCTTCATAAAGTTTTCCAGTAATACATCAGACGGTGTTTTCATTGCTATTCATAAGGTGTTCAGTGACCAATTCTTTTTTTTTAATTGGGATTTGGGGAAAAGTTAACAGAGCAAATTCATTTTCCATACAGCAGTTCATATACATTTTGTTTCATGACATTGACTGCAGTTGCCCACAATGTAACAGGTCTCTTCCCACTTCCTCCCTGTAGTTACCCCTTCTGTGTGTCCTTCCCTCCCATGCACTCCCACCACCTGAGCTATCTCCCTGTGCAAATACTGCCCTTCTGTTCTCCCATGATTGATCACTCCAAGGAGTGTATCTATCTGATGTCAGTGTTCACCCCATATGCCTGCCTGTTGTTAGGCAGGAGTGAGTTCAGTTCTAGCCCTGAAGGGTAACGAGGGGCCATAGTCTCAGGGGTCTCACCAGGTTCTATCAGACCAGCAAACCTGGTTTTTTTTTTTTTTTTGGTGATTTTGAGTTTTGTTCCACATTGTTCTCTCACTCCATCCAGCATCTCCTGCCAGGATCCCCCTCCAGGTAGTTGACAGGGGTAGCTGGGCACCATCTAGTTCTTCTGGTCTCATGGTCATGTAGACTGAGGATCACATGGTCTACTAGTCCCTTGGACTATGTTTCCATGTGTCTTTGGTTTTCTTCATTCTTCTTTGCTCTGGATGAAGAGAGACCCATATTGCATCTACATGGCCACTTGCAAACTTTTAAGATCCCAGTGGCTACTCACCAAAGTAGGATGTAGAATAATGTTTTTGTGTAGAATGTTATGCCAATTGAACTTAATGTCCCCTGGGACCACGGTCCCAAGTCCATGGTCAAACTACTTGTTCCCTCATTGTAGCTGGCTGAGGCCTAGAAGCCACCATGGCCTTGCCCTGTGTCAGCTCTACTATAAACTCAGACATTCTTACAGCTCATACATGTAGAAACATTGTCTGGTAACTCTATACATGGTCATGGGCACACTCCTCCCTGCCTAGACATACCTGATCATTCAGCCTGTCCACCCATCTATCCACCCATAGATCAATGCTTGCCATCACTGGCAATATAGTACTATACACGCAGAAGGGTTGATCTTTGTTGTCTGTACTTCCTGTGTACTTCTCTGTGTCTTCCTCTTCCTCAGTGCCACCGTGTTGATCACTCACTTTTGGTACATTGTCAATGGCTAGTTCTTTCAGAAGTGGATGACCCCGTCCTTCTTCCCAGTCTGCCTTTGTCTGGAACCTCCACTGAAACCTGTCCACCATGGATTACCTTGCTAATATTTGAAATACCAGTTGCATAGCTTCCAGCCTCATAGCAACACACAAGCCACCTTAGTATGACAAACTAACAGATGAATAGTGGTTTCTGAAGATAGCAGCTACAATATGAGTGTTACATTTTTCAATTTATTTCATTCTTCTAGAGATTTTTTGGAGAGTATGTGACTTCATGTATTAGAAAGAAGCAAGTTTAGCCTCTGAGATACATAGGCCATTGTTAGCAAACTAAATGTTGTTCACGTGATTTCTGTGGCCTTATATTTGGAACAGATGCTATATCCTGATGTTCTCTTCTTCATTAATTCTTCTGTAAAAGCTTGATTGGCCTGCTTACAAATTAAAATTTGTAATTCTTTCTCTATTTGCTCATATTGTTTCAGTGAGTCTTCCTTGTCCAAATTCTACTACCCATTTTTTCTGACCTTTAGGTCTTTGAAGACCTAAAATAATGGTTCTGAAAATGTGGTCCAGGGACCTCTGGAAGTCCCTAGATCCTTGGGACTCATGAGATCAACACTATTTTTGTAATAACACTAAAACATTTGTATTTTTCACTTTGATTCTCTTATGAATGTACAATGACTTTTGAGAGTGTGTTGGGGTCCCAGGACCAAAACAAAATTGAGAATTATTGCTTTAAAGATGTCTCCTGGGCCAAAGGTATATTGATTTTAGTGATTTTACATTTTTTTAGTGAGTAAGCATTGTGCTCTAAAAGAATATTTTGCTTTAGAAAGAAGTTGACCAACTTTTTTTTCTCATTTCTGAATATTCTCTTGTAAGAGATATCATGTGTCCTGGTGCTTTCATTAATTAATCTAGTATCATTGAATGTTAATGAGTCAGTAACAGAAGAAAACATTTTGATACTGATAAAGGCTGTCTAAACTTAGTTAACATCTTCCTCATGGCAGAAAGAATTTTTTTTTTTTTAATGACTGCAGTATATATTTCATCTAATTTTGGTCTTCCTATTATCACTTAGAAAGACATGTTTTAGTTAACAGGATTTGGAAATCCCATAGGTTCTTATGACTTGCTGTAGAAATGCTACCAAATACTAAAAGTGGCTTAGGGAGAAAGAAACAAAAGAAAAATACAGTTTTATGCCTGGCTTGCACATAAAGTTAGGTTATAGAAGTGTCAGCATTGACAGTGATTTTTTTCCACATCCACAGGCATTACCTCACCTTCCTGGGTAAATGATTTTCATATAAAACACGGCAGTATTCATTCATTCACTCATTCAACAAATATTCAGGCTGTTACTGATATGCTTGCTCAAAGGTCTTGGATGGACGTTGGGACCTGGATATTTCTGAGGCTTTGAGATCCACAAAAAAGCTAAAAGCATTAAGTTATCTATTAAATGCTAAGGGCTTAAATTCTCTTGAGTTTAGATAATTAGACTATTTTAGGGTACATTACTATATCTTTATAGATTACGTAAATCACAATTGAGTAGCACATAATAAACACTCAGCTTTGAATTTCTGGGTCTAAGTACAAAGCATCCATCGTCACGTCTCCCCTCAGACTCCCCTAATCAATAATCAATCGGCTGTCTTTGTCACTGAGTCAGAAACCTCAGCACAGGACTAAAAGGAACCAATTGCAGTTGATCAGAACTGATACTCAAGAAACAAACCTGTTTTCTGCTTTGGGATTCTGCCCTATTTTTAGTCTAGGGCCATGTAGGAATTGTAATGATCTAAATCTACAGGCAGTTTTTTTAGTTTGAAATGTCTAGAAATAATCTAGGGCAGAAAAGGAAGAGTGGCAATAAAAGACAGGTTAGTCATTTCAAAATTTATCCAGTATATCTCCAAGGAAAAAATAAAAAGTTTATTGAAAAAATAAAATGGTATTTCTAAGTTTGTGTGTGTGTGTGTGTGTGTGTATGCACAAAAAAACAACCAGAATTACAACTAGAATCGGTTTCCTTACTTTTTAGGCACAAGTACGCTGAGGTCAGTCCTAGAAAGCCAAGTGATGATGTCTAGAGATTCCTTGAAGACAAGCAATTGAACAAATTCAAATGGAGATCTGTCCTGGCCTTTTTTTATTCCTGCAGCCTAATTTAAAAATTGTGGAGCACTGGAGTGGTGGATTCAAATGCTTACCCCAAATAAGTTAGGATGACCTTTTAAGCAAAAGATAGGCATTAGAGGCCTTGGCATCCTTTAGCTTTTAGAAAATATTTGGCTAGGAAAAGGTTTGTCTTCCCATCCTGACAGATATGATTTACTTTTATGTCATTTTTGTTGCTTAGGAGAACAAAATCACTACATCCTTTTCATGGGATATGTCATTAAAAAAAAAAAAAAAATCTTACCTGTGCATTCAACTAACTGCTTTCAAAATGTCAGACTTAGCAATTTTAAAACATGATACTGCAGCACACATGCTATGTTTGTTTTGTCCTGTCATGTAGATTATTAAAATTCTTGGCATCAGTAATATATACAGATCAACTTGTAGTGAGCATTCCCTTTGATTTTCTTTGGTTCATTGGTAATACTGATCAAAGACCTTCACACAGAGATAAGATTGATACACTGTCTAGCATATATTCTAACCAATGCTTCTCAAACTTGAATGTGTATAAGAATCACCAAGGGATCTCGTTAAACTGCAGGTCTGATTCAGTAGGCCTGGGGTTGGTCCTGGGCTGTGCCTCTCTGACAAACTGTGCTACTGGTCTGCAGACCACACTTTGAGTAATTGTACTCTTACATTTAAACTTCTGAATTTGTTTTGTTTTCACTCTAACAAGGTTACAAAGACTTCAGGTTTGAGGCCAATGGAACCAAAAGATGTCAGAGCAGTTCGAGAATTAATCAACAGTTACCTGAAGCAGTTTCATCTAGCCCCAGTGATGGATGAAGAGGAAGTAGCCCACTGGTTTCTCCCCCAGGAACATATTATCGACACGTTTGTAGTGGAGGTAAAGATAAGGTGTTAAGATAGTTCAGGGAAGTGTGAAAATACTGTACAATTCTCTTTTTCTAGGAAGATCATATCCTGTCCATTTCTTTTTCTTCATGGTTTATTGCCTTTATACCTGATTTCTGTCCATCCTGATACAGCCAGATTTTCTTCTGACAGTTTCCATTCCTGGATAAGAGCAGAGTTTTACTACTTGTTAATGAGAAATCAGGATTCTTTACTGTTGTTACCTGTGTTATTGATTGCCTTTCTTATTTTTGAAAATAGGTAATTGGGAGGATTTCATCAGCTATGGAGAAATCCCAGATTTATTGCTTTTCTGAAATTGGGTAGAACAGAATTGTCTTCAGTTGAGATGGCATTGTTCAACTTTGTTAGCGCAGATCTCATTCATTAGCTCCCTCTCTATCCTGGGAAGGAAGGAAAAGGAAGAGTCTAGATTTTTTGAGTATTGGTTAGATTAATTTAGCATAGTGGCTTTTAAACATATTCTTTAAAAGCTTGAACTTTGGTGTTCAAATGACGCCTTACTTGGAAGCTCTTTTGGTTGAAATGGGATGGGTTGAGAAGTTAGAGTTTAATCTGGTAAATGCCCGGAGGGCAGAAGAGAGCCAGGAAGTCCTCCAGGAATCTACTATAAGGGTCCATTCACCATTCATTTCTAAGCATTGAGATGGAAGTGTATACTCAGCACTGTCAACTGTTCTCTGAAGTAGGATGAATTAAGGTAGTAATGGTAAGAGTGAGCAGTGTGAATTCAAAGGACATTTCTGAACAACAATTAAGCAGTCTTTGTTTCTAAATTGCTATTTCTAAAACAATGCTAGAGTAGACATCTTTGTACACAAATCTTTATGCATGTGTGTAAGTTTCTTCAAGGCAGCAGCTCCTAAAACTTTTTGATCTCGGGTCTTCTTTACTTTCTTGAGAATTATTAAAGATTTTATTTACCATATTCAAAATTAAAACAAAAATTTTAGAAGATTTATTATTTTATTTAATAACAGTATACCCATAATAAATCCATCCTATGTTACCTAAATAACATTTTTTTAAATTGTGATAAAAATGTATGTGCAAAACAAAACACTGTACAATTCAGTGATACTGATGACATTCTTGAAGGGGTACAACCATTCTCCCTGACCTCTTCCAAATTATTCTACCACTGTTAACATAAACTCAGTACCCTCTAAGCAGACCCCACTCCCCTTTCTCCCTCCATCCCACCTCTGGTGACTAGTAATAATCTTTAGTTTTACATATTTGTTTATTTCATATACATGAGATCATATAGTATTTGTCCATTTGTAACTGACTTATTTCACATAGCATGATGTTGTCAAGATTTATCCATGTTGTGGCGTGCATCAGGACTTGATTTATGTTTATGGCTGAGTAGTTGTTACAGATTGAATTGTGTTCTCAAAAAATATGTGTTATAAATCCTAACCTCTATGACTGTGGTTATAATCCCATTTAGGAATTGGTTGTCTTTGTTATGTTAATGTGATAGGATTAGTATTGAGGTATGTCTTAAATCAATCTTCTGGAGATATAAAAGAGTTTAAACAAGTGAGAGAAGCAGAAATGGGAGAAAATAGATGCCATGCCACATGAAGATCACCAATGAGGACATTCTTCCAGAGCTGACAGAGAGAGAAAGCCTTCCCCTAGAGCTCGCACCCTGAATCTGGATTTCTACCCTCCTAGAGTATAAGAGGGAGCTCTGGTAGCATAGTGGCTAAGACACTTGCCTGCTAACCAGATGGCTGGCGGTTCAAACCTACCAGCCACTCCTCGGAAGGAAGGTTGGGCAATCCTACTTCCGTAGTGATACTGCCTCGGAAACCCAAGGAGGGGTCGCTATGAGTCGGGGCTGACTCCACGGCACATAACAACAACAACAACAACAAAGACTATAAGAATATAAATTTCTGTTTGTTAAATCCACCCACTTGTGATATTTCCATTATAGTATCACTAGATAACTAGGATGGTAGTATTCCATTGTTTATTGTTTATCCATTCATCTATTGATGGACAATTCAGTTGTTTCCACCTTTTGGCTGTTGTGAAAAGTGCTTCAATGAATATCGGTGTATAGGTTTCTGTTTGCATTCTGTCCTTCGGTTCCTTAGGATTGGGATTCCTGGGTCATATATTCAGCTTTTTGAGAAACTGCCACACTGTTTTCCACAGTGGCTGTACCATTTTACATTTCCACCAGCAATGGCTGAAGGTTCCAGTTTCTCCATACTTTACCAACACTATTAATACCAACACCTATTACTTTCTGTTTTTCTATCATTGCCATTCTAATGGGGTGAGATGATACCTTGTTGTAGTTTTGATTTGTATCTCTCTAATGATTAATATCTTTTCATGTGCTTATTGTCTTTTTTTTTTTAAATTGCGATATGAGTGAAAATTTATAGAGCAAATTCACTTTCCATACAGCAGTTCACATATATTTTGTCTCATGACATTGACCACAATTTACACAATGCAATAGCTCCCCTCCCACTTCCTCCCCATAGTTACCTCTTCCTTGTATCCATCCCTCCGTGCACTCCTGCCCCCTGAGCTGTCTCCCTGTGCATAGGCAGCCCTTCTTTCTCCCATGATTGTTCTTTCCAAGGAGTGTATCTACTTGAGGTAAATGTTCAGCTTATATGCCTGTCTTTTGTTTGGCTGGAAGCCACAGGT
>NW_006922242.1:1145408-1154793 GCF_000298275.1 Orycteropus afer afer
ATTAAACAAACATTCTCTTCCCCATTTAATGGATTTCGACTCTTTGTCAAAGATCAGCTGACCATAGGTCGATGGGTCTATTTCTGGGTTCTCAATTCTGTTCCATTGGTCTGTGTATCTGTCATTAAACCAATACCAGGCAGTTTTGACTACTGTGGCTGTATAGTAGGTTTTGAGATCCGGCAGTGTGAGACTCCTACTTTGCTCTTCTTCTTCAGTAGTGCTTTGTTTATCCGAGGTCTCTTTCCTTTCCATATAAAGTTAATGATTGGTTTTTTGCTTATTGTTTTTTTGAATATCTTTGATGAAATATCTGTTTAAATTCTTTGCCTATTTTTGATTGAGTTATCTTTTTGTTCTTAAGTCTAAAAAACATTTTTTATAAAAAATAACTTGTCTAACACAACAAGATCAGTGAAAAATGGTTTTGTTTTATATTTTTACAAATATCTTTAATGTCTGGCTTAGTACTAAGAAGACAATTGGATTCTCATATTTGCTTTTGCATTCAGTCCATCATGATATTGTTTTAATTGAAGTATATGAAGAAAATGTGCCCTCCCCTAAATATGGAAAGGAGTATTTTAATAACCTTTTCAGGTAGCTGTGGATATTCTTTTATCTGAGATCATATCAGTGAACTTTTTTTACTCTTTTGCATTGAAATCAATTGGTTTATCTTATCCTTTAAATGAATCTTTTACTCGTGTATGATTCTGTAAAATACATATTTTTGTTAAATACATTTTTAGAAAATACCATACTTTGTATGTTCATACTTTGAAGTAAAAATAATGTTCATGGAAAGCTCATAACTCAATCCCATACATGCTACTTATTGAAACAGCCGTGGAACCCTAGTGTACACAAGTGCTTTAAGTGTATTTTCCATTTCATCACACAGAATATTAAAAAGATGTGTACCTAAGGCTCAAGACTTAAAAAAATTAATAATCCTTAATACTTGATCAAGGACATGTTTAAGTGAAACTGACTTTTTTTTTTTCCTAACTGTGAAAGTTTAATTGAGGAACATAATGACCACTAGAATGATTTGGTGCCAAAAAACCAAAAACCAAATGCACTGCCGTGGAGTCAGATCCGATTCATAGCGACCCTTCCTTGGGTTTCCACGTGAAAATGGTATGCCAGAGGCAGGTGACCTCCTAACTCCATGGGGCAGGGGGCAGGAATCACCATCAACATCAGCCCAAAGCTGATCCCTATGGGGCAGAGGTCCGACATATTTTATCATTTCTGACATGAACTGTCCCTCCCACAGCACTCTCTACTCCTCTGCTGGGCTCAGTAATTTGATGCATTGGTCACACAGAACTCAAGACAATACTCAAAATGAGGGGTTTTATTAGGGAAGTAATAGGTTATACTTCATGATCAGAAACAAGATGTCATTTCATGCCTATCGGATGTTTTTATTTCTTATGTGAGTTGGCTGTTCCTGTATTTTGTCTTTTTTTGGCTCTAATCTTTGTATTGATTTGTAAAATCTATTTGTATATTCTGAATACCAGTTCTGTGTATTACAGCTAGTGATACAGTCCTTCAATCAGGACAGCTTCTTCTCAGCTCTCCCTGTAGGCAGGTTTCTCTCTGGCTTTCAGCCCTTTGGCCTGGCTTTTTTCCTGATCGAGCAGGTGTTACAAAGCTTTGAAGCTCTGCTGATAGGTTCCCAGAGATACCCCATTTCACCAGTAAGCATTGACCTGAAGGCTCTCCACTCTAGTTCTGTGTGTCAGCAAACATAGTTCCACCAAGTGCCCAGAAGTGCCCTGCTCTGCCAGGAAGCCTCCTTCCCAAAGGTGCTCAGCTCTCTCCCTTTGAGGTCAGGAAGCCCACCATGCCATCTCCTGCCATTGTCTCCTGGTTGAGCTGCTGCTATTTTTCTGCTGCTTCTCACCGTCTCTCATTTCTGGTATTAGAGCTCTTTCTCATTTTCTTGGATATAGGTGACTGGCAATGTGGGGATCCTGGGTCCAAAGGATGCTCCATTCCTGGCTCTTTTTTCTTGGTGGTTGTGAGATCGCCTATCTTGTTTTGGAATTGGCTCCTTTTTAAGCCTAGCAGGATGGCAAAACTAACCAATCCCATAGTTAGTGTTCCATACACCTTATTTGCCTAGCTCTACCCCCACAATGGTGCCATTTATCTTACATTATTAGCAAACTGTCCAATCCCTTTGGAGGGCCACATGCATCTCATTTGCATATTCCCACCCACCCAGTCATTTAGTGGGAGTTACAAAAACTGTGGTGAGAAGGGCCATATTAAGTAATTCCCTTCACTGCACATTGCTTTGTTTTGAGGTATAAAATTACATCACTAATTTTATCTACCATTGCTTTTACATTGTCAACATGGTGAACAAGTCAAATAGCTTCTCAGTATTATTATGAAGCAGTCCCTAGGTAGTGTAAACAGTTAATGTGCTCAGCTGCTAACAGAAAAGTTGGAGGTTCAAGTCCACCCAGAACTGCTTTGGAAGAAAGACCTGGGGATCTACTTCCAGAAATCAGCCATTGAAAACACAATGGAGCACAGTTCCACCCTGACGCTCATGGGTAGAACCATGAATCAGAATCCACTCAAGAGCAACTGTGTTTTGTTTTGTTTTTAATGAAAACAGTTTTTTCCTTCACAGATTTCTTGAAAGAGACTTAGGTGGCTGTAGAAGTTCACAGACCACACTTTGAAAACTGCTGCCCTAGAGTATATACTTAGAAGTAGAACTGTTGAGTCAAAAGGTCAGATGTACCTTTGACATTATTAAAGATTGCTAAATATCTCACCAAAGTAGCTCATGAGCAGTGTATGTTCTTGGCTTCTCATCCTCACCATTATTTGTTATTATCAGATTTTAAATTTAAACATGTCCGATGGGCATGAAATGGCATCTTGTATTTAATCCACATTTCCTCATTCCTTGTGAATTTGAGCATCTTCTCATAAATCTGTTAGCCATTTTTATTTCTTACGTGAGTTGGCTCTTCATATTTTCTTTTTTTTTTTTTTTAGCAATAATCCTTTTATTTATTTGTGAAATCTTTTTCTGTGTTCTGAATACCAATACTTTCTCAGTTCTATTTATTGCAGATTTCTCTTAGTCTGTGTCTTGCTATGTAGTTTTATGTTGTCTTTTATCATATGTTTTAAGTGTTAATTTTATCAACTGTGAAATCTCCCCCATCCGGTTAAAGCTTTTCTTTCTTCATTCAGGTCTTATATCCTGGAGTTTATGTTTATATATAGTTTGAAGTAGGAATCAAGTATTTTTTTTCTGTATGTATAGTCAGCCGCCTTAGCACTCTTACTGACTGGTTTGTCTTTTCCCTACACATTTGTAGTGCCTCCTTTTCACATATAACAAGTTCTCATATGTGAATAGGTTTGCTTCTGACCTCTGTTCTGTTCCATTGTTTTGTCTCTTGCTCTACAGCATTACATTTTCTGTTTTGTTTTCTTTTAAACTAGCGCTCTCTCCCCTCATTGTTTTTTTTCTTTAAAAGCTTTTTGGATCCTGTACTCTTCTATAGACATTTTAGGATCCTCTGTCAGGGTCCACAAAACTCTTAGGATTTTCACTAAAAATATGTTGAATTTTAATATTTATTCAGAAAGATTTTATGTCGTTATAATAATGAGTCTTTCCCGTCTACAAACATGGCTATTTATTTAGGTTTTTTTTTAATGTCCTTTAATAATGTTTATAATTTTTTCATTTATTCAATAAGTAAACAAATATTTATTGAGCACCTACTGTTTGCCAGCCACTCTTCTAGGCTGTGAGGATAAAAAAAATAAATAGTTATGGAACTTACATTCTACTAGCTTGTTCCCTAAAAGTCTTCCATATTTTTTCATTAAAATTTTTATTGAGCTACTTGCAGGTTCATACGCAGCTACACAAAATAATTAAGAGAGGTCTCATGTACCCTTCACTCACTTTCTCCCAGTGTAACATCTTGAAGAATTATAGTATAATATTACAATTATGAATATTGACACAATCTACTTCTCAAATTCGTATTTTCATGATTACTTGTACTCATTTGTGTGTATATCAGAGAATGTTTAGTTCTATATGATTTTATCACATGTGTGGGCCTATTTCCACTACCACAGTCAAGATACATCATCACCACAGGATCCTTCATGTTTCCGTTTTATAACCACACCTACTTCGCTTCCCACTGCCCACTCCCACAGTCCTAACCACTGGCAACCACTAATGTCTCCACTTCTAAAATTTTATCATTTAAAAAATACTATATAAAAGGAATCATAATGTGTGTAACCTTTTGGGGTTAGCTTTTTTCACTCAGCATAGATTATTCAGATTGGGTAAATTCTACTTAACTGTCCTCAAGGTCACTGATTCTGTCCTTTTTCATCTACACTCTATTTACTGTTGAGCCCATCCAGTGATTTTTTTTAAAAATTTCTATTAACTGTATTTTTCAGTTCTGTAATTGCCATTTGATTGTTTGTTATAACTTCCGTTTCTTTGCTGAGATTTTCTTATATTTTCATTTGTTTCAAGAGTTTGTAATTAACCACTAAAGCATTTTTGTGATGGCTGATCTATGATTGTTAGCTAATTCCAACATTTGACTTACCTCAGTGTTGGCATCGGTTGATTGTCCATTCTCATTCAAGTTGTGATTTTCCTGGTTGTTGGGATGACAGGTAATTCTCACTTATATCCTGGATACATTTTTTGCCTGTTATGTTAGGAGACTCTGGGTCCTATTTAAATCTTTTATTTTACTACATAGTCACTCTGTTTAGATTTAGCATGTAGGTCTTGACCTACTTTTGTTGGCTGTTCTTGTACAGTTTAATTTTCAGAACTTTCACAGTGTTACTTAGCCCTTTTAGTTTATCTGCTGCCTCTGTGACTCCCCACTGGTCTCTGCTGGTCCTGTGAAAAGGATTAGAGGATGTTTCCCTAGGCCCAGCTACTTAGTGTCTCTACTGGTAGAAGAGGGGGTCCCAAGTCTGGGGCAACAAAAGGGACTTCACAGGCCAGGCTTTTGTGGCGGTATTTCCCTGCCTGAAGAGAATAGAGTGCACTTCCCAGGCTAGGCACTTCTTGTGGCAAGTTCCTTTCTGCCAGTGCCCCTTGGCCACCCCGGAGTCTCTTAATAGAAGGACGGAAAGAAGAAGGTCTCAGGTATGAGGGAAAACAAATGGACTTCTAGGGTTTGGGTGCTCGTTGTGGCAGAGTCTCTCTTGCTGGTGCTGCCTGGCTTCCCTGATGCTTCCATATTTTTTAAGTTTTGTTCCTAGGTGGATTGTAGCTTTTATTAGTGGTGTGAATGGAATATTTTTTAAATTACATTTTCTAACTGACTGAAATTGGTAAATAGGAATACTGTTTTTGTGAATAAGTCTTGTATTCAGAACATTTACTAAACTCTTACTGGTTATCACATTTTGTTTAGGTTTTTTATGTATCCAAGCATATTACATGCAAATAATTATACTTTTTATTTTTCCTTTTCAATCCTTATACGTTGTGGTGGTTATGTTTTTGTGTCAACTTGGCTGGGCCTGGTTGAGTGGCTGAGCAGCTGGTGGTAGTTATTCCCCATGATAAGACTGGCAGTCACCTCCATGGTGGGATCTACCACAAGCAGCTGAGTAGCTGCCTTTTGGATGTGGTCTGCTTCCTGTATATAAGGAGAAGCCTTGGGAATAGTCTCTAGCTTATGGCACGCTTGGACCCTGCATGTAGCCATGTTGTTGCTCTGCAGCCTACTGTGCTCTGCTGACCTTGGGACTTACAATGGACTTAAGTTAATGGCCTGTCGTGTGGTTTGGTAACGTTGGGACTGTGCCTTCTTACTTGTCAACCTTGGGGCTTCTTAGCCTCGGTAGCCAGCAGCTGTTTGAGTGAAGAAACACCTCTAGCTCCAGTGGGCCAGGAGCAGGAGGCAGAGCTGGACCCCAAGGTTGAGGGGCTTTCACCCAGCCCCTAGAGCCTGGCACTTTGAACTTGGACTTAAAGCCTCCAAATTGTAAGAATAAACTCCTGCTTGTTAAGGCCATTCCATTTGTGGTATATTCTTGTCAGAGCGGCACTAGGTAACCAGAACATACGTCTTTTTTTTTTTTTTCTTTAGTTATTGGAGTAGATAAGTCCTGTAGTACAAAATAAATAAAAATCAAGTGAGCATTTTGATCCTGATTACGAAAGAAATGTTTCTACCACTTACCAGTAAGAATTTTTTGTTATAGTCTTTTTAGTAGATAGACTTTACCCGGTTTACTTTACATGGCATTTCTTTCTATTGCTGGTTTGCCATTGTTTTCTGTTCTTTTTTTTTAAATCATGTATTCATTGGTGTAGAACTTTTTTACATCAACTTCATTCATTTATATAAAATACACAGATTTTAAGTGCATAGTTTGATGAGTTTTGACAAATTAATAGACCCATGTAACCACAACCCTAGTAAAGATACAGAACTTTTCCATCACCTCAGAAAGTTTCTGTATGTCCTTTTCCCCTTACTCTCTACTCCTTACCCTAGGCAACACATTATTTTATTTCTGTCACCGTAGTTATTTGTGGTTATTTTAGGGTTTCATAAATGAAATTGTGCAAGGTACACTCCTTTTTACGTCTGGCTTCTTTTCTTCAATATGCTGTCTGAGATTTATCTGTATTGCTTAATGTACAAACAATTTATTTTCCCATTCTCCTGATAATAAACCTTTGGGTTATTTATAGGTTTGAGTTTTAAGAGTAGAACTGCTGTGAACATTTACGAACCAGAGGTTTATTTATTCTTGAAAAGAGAAAAGAGGGTGTACGTCTAAGTGTATAAAAAAAACTTGCCCTTGTGTTTCTAGAGTAGTTGTACCATGTAACATGCCCACAAGCAATGTGTGAGTATTCCATGTCTCATTAACACCTGGTAGTGTATATTTTTTAAATTTCAACAATTCTAGTAGCATCTCATTGTGGCTTTAATTTTCATTTCCCCAATGACTGATAGCTTTAAATTTCATTTCATATGCTTATTTAAGGAGCTCTGGTGGTATAGTACCTGTTCTGGTTACCTAGTGCCGCTCTGACAAGAATATACCACAAATGGGATGGCCTTAACAAACTATTACTGGTTTGGAGGCTTTAAGTCCAAGTTCAAAGTGCCAGGCTCTAGGGGCTGGGTGAAAGCCCCTCAACCTTGGGGTCCAGCTCTGCCTCCTGCTCCTGGCCCACTGGAGCTACAGGCATTTCATCACTCAGACAGCTGTTGGCTGCTGAGTCTGACAAGCCAAGGTTGACAAATAAAAAGGCACAGTCCTGATGTTGCCAAACCACACGGCAGGCCATTAATTTAAGTCCCAAGGTCAGCAGAGCATGGCAGGCTGCTGAACAACAACATGGCTACACACAGGGTCCAAGCGTCCATAAGCGAGAGACTATCCCCAAGCCTTCTCCTTATATACAGGAAGCAGACCACGTCCCAAAGGCAGCTACTCATCTGCTTGTGGTAGATCCCACCATGGAGCTGATTGCCAGTCTCATCATTGGGAATAACTACCACCAGCTGCCCAGCCACTCAACCAGGCCCAGCCAAGTTGACATACAAATTCAACTACCACAGTGCCTAAGGTATTTGACTGCTAACCAAAAGGCTGGCGGTTCAAACCCACCAGCCACTTCCCGGAAGGAAGACTGAGCCATCTACTTGCATAGAGATGCTGCCTTGGAAACCCAAGAAGGGGTTGCTATGAGTGGGGCCTGACTCGATGGCAGTGAGTTTGTTTTTTTTGGTATGCTTATTTAACATTTATATATCTTCTTTTGTGAAGAGTTTCTTCAAGAGTTTATGTTGGATTTTTTTTCTAATTATGTTATTTATATTCTCTGGATGTTGTTGTTGTTGTTATGTGCCGTCGAGTCAGCCCCGACTCATAGCGACCCTTCCTTTTATTCACCTAGATCTTTCTAGCTATATCCATATGTAATGAATATTTTATCACAGCCTGTGCCTTCCCTTTTGAATTGATCGTTGTTTTTATTTGTTATTAACCAGAAAGTTAATGCTTCCATTCGCTGTCTAAAAAAGTCTCTGCCTAACCTAAAATCATGAAGATTTTATCCTATGTTTTCTTCAAGAAGCTTTATGGCATTAACTTTTATGTTTTGGTATAAGGTCCATTTTGAATTGTTTTTGTGTGAAATAGAGGTCAAGGTTTGGCCCCCTGCCAATAGAACTGTATCTCTGATCCAGCACCATTTGTTGAAAAAAATGTCCTTTCCCTGTTGAATTCCCATGCTATCCTAAGGAATATCCATTGACTATATATGTGTGGGTCTATTTCTGGACTCTCTTTTCTATTTTAATGATTTATATGTCTATATTTCAGTACTGCACTGTCTTAATTAATGTGGCTTTGTAGTGTTTAACTCAGGAAGTTTACCTCCAACTTTGTTTTTCCTTTTCAAAATTGTTTTGGTTCTTACAGGTCATTGTATGTCTGTATAAATTTTAGAATCAGCTTGTCAGTTTCTACTGCGGAAGCCGGCTGGGATTTTGGTTGGGATTGCATTGAATTCATAGATCAGTTTTGGAAGAGTTGATACCTTAACTACATTGTGTTATATAATTCATGAGCACTGTATAACTCTCCATTTATTTAGGTCTTCCAAAATCTTTCTCAGTGCCTTGTTGTTTTTGGATGGGAGGTCTTGTGTATCTTTTATTAAACTTATCCCTAAGTATTTCATGTTTTCTGATAATTTGTTTAGTAGTAGTGTATAGAAGTGGTATTGGTATTTATACATTGACCTTGTATAATGAAACCTTGATAGGTTTACTTATTAATTTTAGATTTTTAAAGGAGTTTCTATATAGATAATTGTGTCATCTGGGAAACAACTTAGCTTTAGTCTTCCTTTCCATTCTTTTGATTTTCTTACCTTTTGCAATGGCTGGGATACCCAGTACAGCAGTGAATAAAAGAGAAGAGTGGACATCCTTGATGTGTTAATAATCTTAGAGGGATATTTTCCATGTTTTTTCACAGTGACTTGGTGTTTTATAGATTCTCTTTGTCAAACTGAAAAAGTTCACTTCTGTTCCTAGCTTATTGGGGTTTTTAAATCATGAATTAAATGTTGACTTTCATTCTATGCTTTTTCTGCATCTGTAGAAATGATGTGTTTAATTTGTTTGCCAAATGGAACTACGTTTGTATCTGTGGTGTAAGTTCTACTTTTTGTTGTTGTGTTGTTATGTGCCATTGAGTCGACCCGGACTCATAGCAACCCCTCCTTGGGTTTCCGAGGCAGTATCACTATGGAAGTAGATTGCCCAACCTTCCTTCTGAGGAGTGGCTGGTGGGTTTGAAC
>NW_006922242.1:1154893-1175952 GCF_000298275.1 Orycteropus afer afer
TTGAACCGCCAGCCTTCTGGTTAGCAGTCAAGTGCCTTAGGCACTATGCTACCAGAACTCCTAAGTTTTACTTAGACATAGTATATTTTATTTATGTGCACACTCACACACAGTAGATTTAGTTTCCTAATATTTAGGATTTTTCCATCGCTATGAGTCGGGCCGACTCGACGGCACATAACAACAACAACAACAACAACTCAAGATTGAGATTGACCTATAATTTCCCTTTCCTGCTCTGCTCTTGTCCTATTTTGATATAAAAGTTAGACTAACTAATGGGTTGAACAGCTTGCCCTCTATTTCTTTTTCTGGAACAGTTTATATAATGTAGAGGTTATGTGTTTGTTAGAGATTGGGTACAACTTAGGTATAAACCACCTAGACATGGTACTGTTTGTGGGTAGATTTTATTTTGTTTTGTTTTGTTTTTTAATCAAGCAGTCTGTATAATTAATTGGATATGAAGGACCTTGGGAGGAACCAAAGGTGATGATTATTCCACTTTTTCTCAAAAATGGAAAATAATTCTAGTAGCATTTTAGCACCAAAGAAGGAAAGACAAATTTTATCATGAATGTGAAGAATCAGTTCTTTAGAAACCAGATAGATAACTGGGAGGGAGGAGGAGCTAATCAGTTCTAAAGTTACCTTCAGTGATCTCAGTAGATGCCCCTGTAAAATACAGCATTGAAGGATTCATAGGAAAATGTAAAATCCTTGTTAAAGCTGGGTGTTTAGATCCTGAATTCATCATTAATACTTAGCTGCTAATGTGGAGCAATAGAGAGTCACTTTGGTTTAACCCATTTAGTTTCCTCATATCTGAAAAATAGGTCTAATGAACCAAAAGCACTCAAAAACTAGCTAATCCATCTCTTTGGAATTTTCTACTGAAAGAACTACTAGCAGTGGCATGCATGTGGTCTAGCCTCCTCATCCATATAAGTCTGTTCCTTATCCATATTATATCCAAAAGGGTGCAAGGCTACCATAGCTAATCAAAACAACCCAAACAGTAATGGCTAGTTTCTTTTATTGAAAGTTATGCCAGTGATGTTGAAGTAAATCCTGTTGATTGCCTTCTATTTTATTTTGATAAATGCAAATTCTCAGATATTCATGTATGTATGTTTTGGTGCAGCACCAATATACCTTTCACAAACTTCCAAAAATGAGCTTCCAAGCTATTTAAACTTCATGTTAAGCTGATAAAATTCTTGCTCTATGCTAAGAAGGTGTTAGATATGATATAGTGTCTTTAGCTAGAGAAACAACCTTCTAATCCTTAGAGCTATTATGCCTGCAAAAACAATAAATCTGCTTTCATCACTCATTAGTCAACCAAAGGGACACTTGCCTTTTAGAATATTCTACTTCCTAAGAATTTTATGAGAGCTCTGATAGGGTAGTGCCTAAGGCATTTGACTGCTAACCAGAAGGCTGGCGGTTCAAACCCACCAGCCACTCCTCGGAAGGGAGGTTGGGCAATCTATTTCCATAGTGATACCACCTCAGAAACCCAAGGAGGGGTCACTATGAGTTGGATCCAACTCGACGGCAGTGAGTTTTGAGTTAAGAACTTTATGCAAATCACCAGCTAGCTAGCTCTCAGGATAAGACAACTCCATGCTCTTCTTGGCCTCTTCCCAACATAGTGTACCAGTGCCTTTGGGTCAGTTCCAACTCAGGGTGACCCTATGTGTTACACAGTAGAACTGGGTTCCTTAGGTATTTTAAGGCTGTGACCTTTCACAAGGAGATCACCAGGTCTGTCTTCTAAGGCACCTCTGAATGGGTTCAAACTGCCAACCTTCCAGTTAGTAGTTCAACTCTTAACCAGTTGCACTGCTCAGGGACATCCAACATACTGTAGAAAAAAAAAAAAAACCATAAACGAACCCATTGCTGTCGATTCTGACTCATAGTGTCCCTATAAGACAGAGTAGACCTACCTCATGGGGTTTCCAAGGCTATGCCACATCTTTCTCCTGTGGAGTGGCTGGTAGGTCTGAACCACCAACCTTTCAGTTAGCAGCCAAGTGCTTAGCCACTGTGCCACCAGGGCTCCTCAGCATATGGGAAGAGATTTCAAATCAGTTGAGAAGGAACTATGAAGAGCTGTTGCTTTTTGTCCTCACAGAAAATTATGGTACAAGTCAGAGATCAAAAAGTTAGCTTAAATGTGTGGATTAAGTTTTTTCAGAGATACTTACCTGATACCACCTTTCTTCTTTAGAGCTCAAGTGGCAAATTAACGGACTTCCTAAGCTTCTACACACTCCCTTCAACAGTCATGCATCATCCTGTCCACAAGAGCCTCAAAGCTGCTTACTCCTTCTACAACATTCACACGGAGACACCCCTCTTAGACCTCATGAATGATGCACTCATTATAGCCAAGTTGGTAAGCAACTCATTGCTTTTTGTGCCATTTTCTCAAACTATGTGTGTCAAAATTTATAAAATATATCACTAATTTTTTCCCACACAAATGAAATTCATTTGAGATATTTTTTACTGTTGACCATAAGTCAAAGGAATAATTTTGATGAGTTTTTTTTTTTTTAAATTCTAGTGGCTATTTTTGTCCTGAAGTCCATTGCAACTTACAAAATACAGAAGATATTTTGTACAAATTAGAAACTTCCAATACAATATAAGGAAAATAAATGAGTGTTTGTGTTGTACTGTATAATTAGCCCCAATAAATTTTTTGTTTCAGTTAAAATCTCTGAATTTTAAAATTAAAGAAATTAAATTCAAAATGTACCATACTATATTGTGTTAGTTTTTTCTTTCTTTTGTGTAGAAATTAGGATAATTGCCAAATTCTTGCTACAAATAATCATTTTTCCATAAAAAAGAACTTGAAATCAGCAGTTTGATGTAATTATTAAGAGAAAATATTGTTCGTAAGACATTAGGAACAGCCCATCAAAAGTGTCTTCTTAGTATTTGAGAACAAAAGACATTTTTTTTTTATTTGTTGTAATTTTTATTGTGATTTCAATTCAAGTTTTACAGAGCAAATTCATTTTCCATACAGCAGTTCATACATATTTTGTTTCATGACATTGACTGCAATTCTCCACAGCCTAACAACTCTCTTCCCATTCCTCCCCATAGTTACCTCTTCCCTGTGTCCTTCCCTCCCATGTACTCACCCCCCCCCCCCAAGTTATCCCCTGGTGCAGACACTGCCCTTCTGTTCTTCTATGATTGATCTCTCTAAGTAGTGTATCTCCCTGATGTAAATGTTCACCCCATATGCATGTCTGTTGTTTGGCTGGAAGCCACAGGAGTGAGCTTAGTTCCAGACCTGACAGGTGGCTAGAGGCCATAGTCTCAGGGGTCTTACCAGGCTCTATCAGACCAGCAAACCTGGTCTTTCTTCATGATTTTGAGTTTTGTTCCATATTGTTCTCCAGTCTATCTAGGATCTCCTACGTAGATCCCCCTCCAAGTGATTGACAGTGGTATCTGAGCACCATCTAGTTCTTCTGGTCTCATGGTCATAAAGGCTGAGGATCACATGGTCTACCAGCAGTCTCTTGGACTAATTTTTTCCACGTGTCTTTGGTTTTCTTCATTCTTCTTTGCTCTGGACTAGGAGAGACTCATCATTGCATCTAGATCACTGTTTGCGAGCTTTTAAGACCCCAGTCTCTACTCACCAAAGTAGGATGTGGAACAGTGTTTTTGTGTAGTGTTTTATGCCAGTTGAGTTTGATGTCCCCTGTGACCATGGTCCTGAGCCCACAGGTCCAACTACTCACTCCCTCTGGGACCTGGCTGTGGCCAAGAAGCCACCACAACCTTGCCCGTTGTCAGCTCTACTATACACCTGGATGTTCTTAAAGCAGATAATGGAAGACATTTTAAAAAATGCTATTACTTATGGATCCAGAAATCAATATTACCCTCAGCTTGTTTGGTCCTTTTTTTCTTTTTCAACTACTTCCTTAAAAAGGCCAGTAGTAGATGACTTATTTTAGGCAGTAGATTCCCCTAGAACTGAAACTTTAGGTGACTCATCTATATCACATTCTGCATAGTAGTATTATCCAATATATGAAGAAATTTTATAACTAAAGTCTTTACAACTATGATTCCTTGGCTATACCTTCAGCTAAGTCGGGATTTAGAAAGTTCAGTAACTATAATCCCTGAATATGGAGCTACCTTCACAACTGTTCCCTTCTAAACAGGGAAAAAATATTTTTGAAATCTTTATATTTCACTGTGTGTCCGTATTAGCCAATCATACCAGAGTCTCTGATTCAGCATTTCTGGATTATTTTGTTCACTCCATCAAATTCACTACTAGTGTTTGTAAGAGTTTGAAACTGAATTCTTCAACTACACCATATGTTGTAGACATCAACCCCTATTAAAATTGCATAGTTGAGCTTTTAGTAGAGGAATTAATGTTATATGGAAATGCATAATATAGAAAGTACTGTAGTCCTCTGATAGTCATTTAAAATTATTTTTACATTGGCAGAAGGGATTTGATGTATTCAATGCACTAGATTTGATGGAAAATAAGACCTTCTTGGAAAAACTCAAGTTTGGTATAGGAGATGGCAATTTGCAGTATTACTTGTATAACTGGAGGTGTCCAGGAACAGATTCTGAAAAGGTAAGTGAAACTGACATAGTCTTTGTAAACATAGAGATGAATTTGCCTAGAGAATTCCATGCTTACCTTCCTTAGGATTTTTAAGACTTTTTTAAAAAAATTTTTATTGTGATTTGGGTGAAAGTTTACAGAGCAAATTCATTTTCCATACAGCAATTCATACATATTTTGTCACATGACATTGACTATAATTCCCCAGTTAAGACATTTTTTAAGTGGCTTTTTAAAAATACAGATCTGTTACACTACATTGTAATTTAACTTTTCTTGCTTACTTGTTCTTACTATCCCATTTTTTTCCCTTTCTTACAGGTTGGACTTGTATTACAGTAGATGAATATTTTTATTTCTAGAACTCTGGCATTATCATTTGTTAATATTCTATTTAATGATTCCTGGAACTGCCATTCCAAAGAAGAATAAAAGCACAACTTAAGTGAAATTGAAGTGGTTAATATCAGAAAAGATGAAAAAACATCCTTATGTGACCAATACTTCACATTTCTAGCTAGAACGTAAAACTTCATCCTTTTTGCACTGTTTACCTATTTGTGGGAGGGATGAAAGGGTACAAAGAGCACATTCCTCTAATTTTCAGTTTGATTTTGGTTGTCTCTTAATGAAGACAAAGTGGTTTTTCCACTCTCTAGCAAAGGGACTCTTTTTGTATGGACCTCAGAGAAGTTAGGGAATCATGTAAGAAATTTTTTGCTATTGTGTGAAGATAAACTGCTGCATTTCTATTTATTCAATGGTGGCATATTTGTCAGTGTAACAGAATGAAGGATCCATTCTGAAGATTTTTACTTGTATCACCTCATGTATCATTGGGAAAATTTATGGAATCAACACTTTTGTAATGCAGTGACAAGTGGTGAACAATTTAAGTGGGGAGCAATATGAAAATGTGCTGGTGACTAGTACATTTATTTCTCCGTAAGCAAAGTTGCCAAATCAGTAAACATACAAACTTGTACCTTGATCTTTGTAGATCAGTGAACTGGTTCAAAAGCAAAGTTTTGTGCAAACATTAAGTGTGCTCTTGGGGAGTATACATACCCATGACTAACTAGACTTTGCTGCTGCTGCTCAAACTCCAGTTTCTTCTCAGCAACATCAAGGCTATGTGAGGGGAAAAAAAAAATAAAATAAATAAAAGCTCTAAAGTCAAAAGAAATGCCTGGTGGAATTTATTAGTACTACCAGGACATTGATGGTTTGAATGTTTTTATTACTTAAGCAGAATTGCACATATTCCTTTAAGCTGACTTTAATTTATCATGAAAGTTGTCATTCTAATGGAAAATGTCTTATTTGTAAATAAGTATCCATAATTTTGTTACTGATGGTGTTTTTATCTATCTAGAATTTGAAAAAGTTTCACAGTGTACATATGTATGTATATATTGCCAATAGTCCTAGTGGGGGGAAAGAAGATGCTAAATGAGGCCACATTGCCTTGCCTTGACTCATACCATGAAAGCAGATACTTTTTCCTGCCTTTACTGTACCAGTGCCTAGGCTGTTCAGTCCAGAAAATGTTAATTTTATTTTAGACTACATATTAACATTTCCTTCATGTTGTAAGTAGTCACATGAAGTAAATCAATCCCGGGGGTCAGCAAACCATGGCCCATGGGCTAAATCTGGCCCACTGACTGTTTTTATATAGCCCATGAGCTAAGGAATGGTTTTTATGTTTTTGAATGGTTGGGTGGGGGTGAGGGAGGGTAATCAAAAGAATAACGTTTTTTGTGACATGAAAATTCTATGAAATTCAAATTTGTCCATGATGTTTTTTTTGGAACCCAGCCACTTTCTTTCATGTTATGTATTGCCTGTTGGTTTCACACTGCAAGTACAGAGTTGAATTGCTGCAACAGACTAGTCAATAAAGCCTAAAATCAATACTATCTGCCCCTTTACAGTTTTCATTAACCCGATTTACACTAGTCCTTGAGTTGGAAGCTACTTTCTCCACCTTGCCGTCATCCTGCTGACTAACCCAGCTTGTGGGATCCCTCATATCACCACTAGAGGGGACACTTGTGCCATAGAGTAGTGTATAATACTAGCACTGTTCACTTTCTTGAAGATCCACTGGAAGACTTCCTATTTAGGATGGCTCAAATCCAACTGCATTACCATTCTTAATAGAAGAAAAGTTTTAAGGAGCAAAACTGAACCAAGTCACTGAACATCTTTTGAGACACCAGCATTAAGTAAAGGTAACTTTATTTGGAGTCAAGCAAGGCATGTTAGAAACTGTCCCACTCATTTCTATAGCAAAATCTCATATGAAATAGGTTTTCAAATAATTGCAGAATTGCCTCTTTGTAATTTAAGAAATTACTAGTGAACATTTTAAAACAGACAACTGGTAAAACTGATTGTTTTATAAGGTAGGTACTAAAACATGAAATTTAAATGTAATATATTGTGTCTTATAGATTCAAAAAGATATTATCCCATATCCTATAACCAAAATACTCTATAAGTATTTTTTTTTTCCCCCTTCTTTTGGTACTAAGTAAAAAATGTAAATGAACAGAGGTACCCTAATCTATGAGTCAGCCAGAATTTAATCTGGTAATCTTGCCAATCCTATTATACCTTACCTCTAAATTACAGAAGGTAACTTATTTTCTGATGTGAAGGGCACCCTATAATTCCTGAGCCTGCCTCTGAGAATCCAGGCTCCTCTATGCCATATTTATTACCAAAATACTTTTTATATGTTAGAGTCCCAAGAAAATAAGTGAACCACATAAAGGGTGAATTCTAACTAGCTGAAATACCTTCTCTGACTTTTTCTATAGATTTTAAGCCTTTCTCCCATGCCTATGTCTACCCACAGAGAAGGTCAAACTGACAGGAAAAGATGTATTCTTTCTGAAGACAGCGTATTGTTTAGCATTTAATTTTCCTTAAAAACTGATGATGCATCGCCAATCCAGTTTCGCTGACCCTACTAACTAGAATCAGTTTGACTGTGGGATGTTTTTTAAGTTTGATTGATAGAAAGATGTTAAGTGCTGTAGAATACAGATGTTCTTGCTTAAAAACACTGTACCAACCTTTTAAAAAGATAAATTTATATAAGCATGGACATTAGTTTCAGTAATTTTGTTTTGATATTCATACTTAGAATATTTTCTGCATTTAAGTGTTTTTAAACCTCAGCATGAGCTGTGCTATATGCATTTGAAAGGAACATTACCAAACAGTACCCTAAAAATATATGTAAAAGTAACCCATTTTATTAGTTTCAAGGTTTCTTTACAAGTATCAGTTTACAAATTGTATAAAATGACAAGTTAATTAATACAGGTTACTTCGAAGCAGTTTTTTTACTTTTGGGTGGTTTCCTTATCTTACTCGGGTTTGGGATTAGTTTCTTTATTTTTAGGGGTTGTAACCCTATAGCAGAAGCCTGCTGACCTTCAGCCAGTTTCCTCTTCTGTTTAGAGAGGTCTTCATATGAAGTTTCCATAATCTCTTTGTCTTGCCTTTCCAAAGATTCACTCTCTGGCTTTTCCCTTGAGTCTTCAATTACATCATGAAGCCATGGTACATGTAAACTGGGTACTCTGGGAATTATAGCCTTTATTTCATCAGTAAAGTCAGTGGTATTCTTTCTGAACCCCAAGGCTAGGACACATTTTAAGCCAATAACAGGTGCAATCCTCTCACTAAGACGGGGAACCTGGCAAGCAGGGACAGTCCTGCTTAAACTTAACTGAATCAAGTGTGAGGTGATGATGGCAGGCTTGACTGACTTACACACTAAGACTAAAAGCAGGTCATTCCTTTCCAGGGCTCTGGTCACTTCATTAACTCCAATGGCAAGCTGTTTCCTGGCATGCACAGGAGTCCACCCTGACACCTGCTCGTTATCATCTGTTTTTTTCTCTTTCAGATCCTCATTAATATCAACATCTGTGTTACATTTTTCTCTGCTTTGTTTGTTGAGCAAAGGCTGTTTTTTCTTTTTCTTCTTATCTTCAATCTTCTGAAGTCCGATATATTTAAATCTGTCTTCAAGTGTCTGCAATATGAAGTGCATATCTTCTCTCTCCAGAGTACTCCAGCAGATAGTATATGGGTTATTCAGTGAGGTCTTTATGACTAAAGGTCTGGTCTTCCGAACAGATCCCCTCCCTGGTGCTTGAGGAGCTGCAGCCATTTTGGAAATCCTTCAGAGAGAAGCAAAATGACAAAGAAAAATTAATGTTAATTAGAAATGCATGTCTTAAGAATATTTGGCTGTCCCTCTTTGATCCCTGTTCAGCTACAGCAAGCTAATTACATACGCTCAATTAGATGACCATACGCTTCTCTTTTAAGATTAAGTAACTTTCCTTTTCCCCCATTGTTGTTTTGTTTTTCATTCATATATAGACAGTATATAAATGTTTCACATTATTGGTGTCAGGGAAATTCTATTTGTTCATTTATTAAAAATGTTCCATGTTTCTCCTTGTTCATAAGTATCCTTTTAATGGCTATATGATATTAATCTTACAGATCTATTACCATTTCTTAAATTGCTCTCCAGTTGGACTTTCACTTATTCATTCAACAAACAATCACTGAGTGTCTGTGATGGGTAGGCAGCACTGCAGACACTGGGGTCAGCAGTGATCTTAGTCACAGTCTGCCTGTAAAGAGCTCACAATCTAAGGGCCACAGAGACCTTTATTGTTAGTTGCCATCAAGTTGATATCAACTCATAGTGACTCCATGTGACTGAGTAGAACTGCCCTATAGGGTTTTCTAGGCTGTAATCTTTACCAGAGCATATTGCCTTTTCTTTTTCCTGCTGGGTGAGTTTGAACCACCATCCTTTTGGTTTGCAGCTCAGCACTTAACCATTTGCACCACTAGGGCTTTTAGAGATCTTTGCCCTTCATAACTAACCAGGTGTGACTGTTTTTAAAAACACTGGAACAGAAATATATGACATGATTTTAAAATTTAAATACTCTCATTCTGTGTCCCTATGTCCCTCCCTCCCTGGACACTGCCATCTCCGCAAATGCACTTGCCATTTCTTGTATATCCTAAAACACTGAGATGCACGAAGGCAGATATTCCTCCCTCCTATGGTTATTCCAAGCTGATTGCTCTGTCAGGCAATTTGACTAAAACGAGGGCAAGTTCATAATTTTAAAGATATTAATCCATTAAGCAAACATAATATGAATACCAATAGGGATCCTTATGGAAGAAAATGATATTAACCATTGATCTAGAGAGGTGTCTGTTTTTCTGTCCAGAGTCAACTGATAGACCATTCTCTTCCCTCAGGTTTCTTCTTCTCCTTCCAGGGACTTGGCTGAGAGCCACAGGGACCCACTTAGGAGAATTAAAGGAAGTTAAACAAGCTGACTAGGCAAGTTTAGAATTTGGGAACACTCCTTATTTTCTGGGAACCAGATGACTCATGGTCCTTTGTTCCAGGTCGTTTTCCCACCTAGGCTTGCCCTCTGAAGTGTCCCATACAGGAGTAAGGATTAAGTGCTCTCCAATTACACTTCGACTTACCAGGCTGGATACTGATGTATAGAAGAGTAAGTGTCTTTGTGGAGTGAGTCAGAATTTATTAAGCACTTTCCCCATGTGTATCTGATTTTCACAAAATTCTTATAGAAGAGGAAACAGACTCAGGTTAAATATCTTGCCCAAAGTCACAACTAGTTTTCCAAATGCTAATTTTATGTTCTTTCAACCTTCAACCGTAGCCGTACCTGAAAAATCACTTGTAGCTTTTAAAAACATACAGATGGCTGGTCCTACCCCAGATTTACTGAACTGGCATCTCTGGGGATTGGGCCAGAATACCTGTACTTGTAAAAAGCTTCCCAGGTGATCGTGATAACCAATAATTAGGAGCTCCTGGTGCTGGAGAGCCTTTTTTCTACATGACAGCCCTGAGAGGTGGCCAGCCAACTTCTACTGGTCTTCCATGTCCCTCCTAGTCACCTTCTACCAGCAAATCAAAATTCAGCTCCTGGGGGTGAGAAATGAAACCTCATTCGTGTATTACCCACTGAGTTTGATTCCTGGCCAGTGTACCTCAAGTGCAGCCAGTACCTGTCAGTGGGGCCTACGTGTTGCTATGATGCTGAACAGGTTTCAGTGGAGTTTCCAAACTAAGATGGACTAGGAAGAAAGGCCCAATAATCTGCTTCTGAAAATCAGCCAGTGAAAACGTTATGGATCTGATCCCATTGTGCAAGGGGTCACAATCAGTGAGGAGTCAACTTCACAGCAACTAACAGCAGGTGCTCAGTACCTCTGCTGCCCTCACCCCAGCCTCATGGTGCAGTCCTCCCCAACCCTCTGTCTCTACTCCCCACTCACCCCAAAACTCAGAGTATCAGGAAGAAAAGCAGTTCATCCAAAGCTAATAAATTGATTGGCAGAGGCTGGCAACAGATGGACGATGGTCAAGAACAAAGAAAGGAGCAATATACGGGTGATAGCACAGAACTCTTGCCAAAGTGCAGGTCCGTTAATGAGCATCAACATTCAAACAGCATGGGGTCAGAACTTTTACAATCATGTGCTCCTACCTTCAAAATCTAGTGTGGAGACAAAGAGAAACAAATTGTCAGAATAAGCAGAATCTTACACAGTATAATACAAGAACAAAGGTACAGGTAGTCCCTGACTTAGTCCATTCTGACAACTCTGGTAAGTCAGTTCTCACGTAAGTCAAATACATATTTTTGTTTTCTTTCGATTTTTACTGCCTTTTATTATTAGTATCCTTATAAATCCAATCTTTGTTTTTAGGCATTGGAAAATATAAACTACAGATAGGATAACATTAACAAAACACACTGCAAAAGTGCATGTAGTATTTATTACTAACAATAAGCCAAAATGATAAACCCACTGCCATTGAGTCAATTCCACTTCATAGTGACTGGTTGGGTTTCCAAAGCAGTAAATCTTTATGGATGTAAACTACGTCATCCTTCCGCAGAGCGGCTGGTGGGTTTCAACCACCAACCTTTTGGTTAGCAGTCAAATGCCTTAGGCACTGCGCCACCAGAGCTGCGTACTAAAAACAACTCAAAACTTACTGCCCTTGAATCCCATCTGACTCACAGCGACCCCTCCTTGGGTTTCTGAGATGGTATCACTATGGAAGTAGATTGCCCAATCTTCTTTCTGAGGAGTGGCTGGTGGGTTTGAACCTCCAGCCCTCTGGTTAGCAGTCAAGTGCTTAGGCACTAGGCTGTACAGGGGGGGAAATAAAGGATGGTCATTAAATGCAACTCATGTAACTATAATACCTTGTAAGTTGGGAACTACCCATACTGATAAAGGGAAGTAACAGCTTTGGAAAAAGGGAGAAAAATGGGAAGGTTTCCTTCAGGTGCCTTTTGAGCTATGTCTTGGATGCCTATACTACTTACAGGATCAACTACAAACTCCTTAAGGTGACATTTAGGGCCCTCCATACTCTGGCCCTATCTCCTCATCAGCTTCTTTCTCCTTATGCCCCCCCACCATGTATCTTACACCCCACCACTGAACCACATACTATTTAATGAGGTCACCAGTTTCTCACATCCATAGGTTTATCCATATTATCCCCTCTGCCTGGAATATCATTCCCATCCCCTCAGCCCAATGACCACTTTCTTTCTTAAATATCTGTAGCTTATCCACAATGCACTACGCCATAAAGATTAAGTATTAAGGTAAATACAGTCTCTGGCCTCAGTGAGCTTAAGAGTGTATACGGTGGCAAGTCAAACAGGCAATTATAGATCAGAATGCAAAGGGAACATGTAAGACAAGCCAGACTGACCTGACAGTCCCTAGGTGGCACAAACAGTTAAGCGTTTGACTACTAGCCAAAAGACTGGCCGTTCAAACCCACCCAGAGGCGCTCAGAAGGGAGGCCTGGTGATATGCTTCTGAAAAGTCACAGCCTTGAGTATCTCATGGAGCACAGTGGGGATGCCACGACACCAACTAACAATTTACTTGAGGGGATCAGAAAAGGCCAAGTGACCTTTTTGCCTATATCTGAAGAATGCCCTCGAAAGGGAGCAGCATTAAAAGAAATGAAATGTCATTGCTGCAGAGGTGGTGGAAAAAGTGGTGAGTGTTAGGAAAGGCAGGTAAGAGCAGATGGTGAAGACCCATGCAAGCCTTGCAGTAGGAGGCGACTGGAACATTTAAAGCAGAGGAGTAGCTTGACTAGAATGGTGTTCTAGAAAGATTTTTGTGATTCAGGGCAAAGGACGGCCTGGAAAGGTAAAAAACCTAGACGCAGCAAAGAAACCGCTGTAGTCAGCTAAGCAATGATGCTGGCCTGCCTGCATTACAGCTGCAGCAGAGGAGATGGTGAGAAATGCATGCTAGTTGAAATGAGGTAAAATCTACTTGAGTTAGTGATCAACTACGGAAGGGCGTAAGGACGACTCCTGGTTTCTGGCTCTGATAAATGAAGGGATGACGGCACCAACAGTCTGCTAACTAGGAAGCTGGCGGTTCAAACCCACCAGCCAGTCGCTCGGAAGGAAGATTGGGCAATCTACTTCCATAGAGATACTCCCTCAGAAACGCAAGGAGAGGTCATCACTATGAGTCAGAGTCCACTTAACGGCAGTGAGTTTGGTTTGGTTTTCGGTACTGTACGCCACCACCGTACCTGGTACCTTCTATTTTATTCCTCCTCGCATAACACCAATTCCATAATGACCTGGTCTTTGGAACTTAACCATGTAGGTGAGGAGTGGGTGTATTTCTTGTGGTGGTATACCGTGGAGTTGATTCCGACTCATAGCGACCCCTACAGGACCAGGTAGAATTGCTCCATGGGGTTTCCAAGGCTGTAATCTTTAGCAAAGCTGACTGTCATATCTTTCTCCCGCGAAGCAAAGTGGCTGGTGAGTTCCAACTGCCGACCTACGCCACCAGGGTTCCTCACTTGATAATTAAACTTAGGAATTGTAATTGTGTTGTTGTCTGCCTCCACTTCCAGACTGTGTAGTACTGAAAAGCCAGGACGGCCGTTTTATCTCTGCATTCCTAGTGTACAACAGATGTTCCAACAAAGGTTTGGGAGGAGATATTCCAGGCCGAATGAGATGCATACGCTATGGCACCAAGGCGGTGGAAGACGCTTCCGCCGGGCGATGGCAGCCAAACTGGGAAGGCGGGCGGGTCCAGTGGCAGCGCAAGACGCGTCTAGGAAAGCCGTGGACACTTTGGCCGACCCCTTACGTCTTTTGCGTCCCCCGTGCCCAGGTCCAACACGCGATCCTGACAACACTGACACCAGCTAAGGCAGGCTCAGGCTTCTCGTGTACTCGCGATGCGCATGTGCAGAGCCCTCACCTTTTCATACGACCGCCTTCCAAATGCTGCGGTGCGGAATCTCTCAGATGGCTTCAAATTTTATTATCTTCAGTTGGCCTACTCTCAATAGGGAGAGCCAGCCCCACGTGTAGCGCGACCCGGAAACAGCAAAGCAAAATCCAGCCTACAAACACCTGAGATTTGCACGGGGAACGGAAGTTACTTGCAGTGCTGTAAAACGGCAGTGCGCAAGCGCAGGGTTGTCTCGCGAGACCCTCGGTGTTGCTACGGTAACCGGATCGCCTACACTACTGCACCTTGGCTTTTGAGCTGATTTGTGGCTGACACAGTCTCTGTGGCTAGTTCCCTTACGGCAACTTTGCTTCGTCTGACACTTTATTCTTACTCGATTCTAACCTTACAGCAACGTTGAGTCTGAGCGCTTTATCTCTTCTTGTTTTTTTTCGGTATTTGGCTTGCCTAAGGATCCCTGGGGGCGTAGTAGTTACACGCAACCCACCAGCTGCTCTTGGAGAAAGACGGCAATCTGCTTCTGTAAAGATTTAAAGCCACGGAAACCCTATAGGGCGTTTGTGTTGTATCTCATAGGGTCGCTATTAGTCGGAATGGAGTCGAGGGCAACGGGAAGAGACGCAAAACCCCAGCCCTTGTCCCACTGCACCCATCTCCATCGAATCCCTGCGGAATCCCCAGAACCAAGAAAACTGAAAAAAAAAGGATTTGGTTTGGGTATACCAGAAGGCTGGCGGTTCAAACCCACCAGCCACTCCTCGGAAGGAAGATGGGGCAATCTACTTCCGTAGTGATACTGCCTCGGAAACCCAAGGAGGGGTCGCTATGAGTCGGGTCCGACTCCACGGCACATAACAACAACAACAACATACTATGAGCTTATAGATAACAATAAGGAGCCCTTGCGACGCAGTGGTTAAAGCACTGGGCTGCCAACCGAAAGGACGCTGGTTCAAACCCACCAGCCGCTCTGCAGGAGGAAGATTATAAGGACTCTTGACTCCCCTCAAAGAGAAGGACTGTAAGGGCTACTTTGAAAATTGGAATTGCAGTCAAGAATGTTCTTCCAAGTGTTTACTGTGGCTACTCTAACCAACTGAGACCCTCAATGGTTACACATGGAGTCACTGGGAGGTCATGGACAACTGGGAAAACAGCTGATTAACACTTAAAAGGTCAGTAATCTGAACTTGCTCATTTCTTCTACCCTTGGAAAGACTTTAAAAGAGAATAGTTGCATCTAACCTTATGAGCTTCCTCCTTCCCCACCCCTTCTCTTTTTCCTTTCCACTCAAATTCACTTCCCTTTACTTTTCCTCTTCTGTCATCCTCCTTTCTTCAATCTCTTGCTATAATTTTAATTTTCATTACCCACATAGTACATAAGGAAATCTGGTGGCACAGTGGTTAAAGCATTGGACTGCTAATCATAACGTTTGGGCTGCTAATCATAACGTTGAGGGTTGGAACCCACCAGCTGCTCCGTGGGAGAAAGATGAAGCAGTCGGCTTCCCTAAAGATTTACAGCCTTGGAAACCTTGTGGGGCAAGTTCTACTCTGTCCTATAGGGTTGCTATGAATTGTAATCAACTCACATGGCAGTGGGTTTGTGAACGTAGTATGTGGCGTCCCTAGATGGGGTAAATGGCTAAATGAAAGGTTGAAGGGAAAAAAGTCCTAGCATCTGTTTCCAAAAAAAAATTCTGCCATTGAGAAAACCGTGGAGCACAGCTCTCTGACATACATGGGGTGGCCATGAGTTAAAGCAAACTTGATGGGAACTAAAACTTTTTGTGTTTTTTAAAAAAACTTATTAATACAATGCTGGCCATAAAGTAAACAGGAAAACACAACCAAACTTGTCTTGCTCTTGATCAAAGATTATTGCAGGATACACAGGATAATAATGTACAGTGTGATTTTTAACACAATTAGAAGGATGAACAAAGTTACAGGTTTGAGCATAACAACAGGCTTTTGTTTCATAAAATGACATATTCATCATTATGATAAACTACAAACATCATGCCATTCTAAAGTAGCCTTAGCTTTTAAGCTGTAAGACAAATAGAGATGGCAAGAAATGAAATGAAAGTTTCTAAATGAAGTTTCTAAATGAAACTTTAGGGTAGTACAGTAGTTAAGGTTGTATGTCAGCTTTCCGGGGCCTGGTTGAGTGGCTGGGCAGCTGAATGTAGTTATTCCCCATGATGAGAATGGCAGTCAATTCCATGGTGAAATCTACTGGAGCAGCTGAGTAGCTGCTTCAGGGATGTGGTCTGCTTCCAGTATGTAAGAAGCAGCTTTGAGGAATGTCTCTAGCTTATGGAGCACTTGAACCCTGCATGTAGGCAAGTAATTGTTTGGTAGCCTCCCATGTTGTCTGCCGATCTTGAGACTCTTAATGGACTTGAATCAATGGCCTGCCTTGTGGTTTGGTAATATCAGGACTGTGCCTTGTTACTTGTCAAACTTGGGTTTATTAGCCTTGGCAGCCAGCAGCTGCCTGAGTGAAGAAAAGTCTCCAGCTTCAGTGGGCCAGGAGCAAGAAGCAGAGCTGAAGCCCAAGGCCAACGGGCTTTCACCCAACCCCTAGAGCCTGGCACTTTGAACTTGAACTTCTAGCCTCCAGAACTGTAAGAGAATAAACTCCTGTTTCTTCAAGCCATCCCATTTGTGGTATTTCTATTGGAGCAGCACTGTTGTTGTTGTTGTTGTTATGTGCCGTCGAGTCGGAGCAGCACTAGGTAACCAAAATAAGTAGTATCAAAAACCCACTGTCACCAGTCAATTCCATTTATCTTGATTTTGTTGGTCCTGGGGATTTCAGCAGGGATTCTATGAAGAAGGTGCAGTGGGGCAAGGGCAGGGGTTTTCTATCTCTTCCTGTTGTCATCGAGTCCCATCTGACTAATAGCAACCCTTTTGGATATAGTGGAACTCCCCATAGAGTTTCCAAGGATATAAATCTTTATGGAAACAAACTACCTCATCTTTCTCTGGTGGAGCAGCTGGTGGGTTCCAACTGTGAACCTTTTGGTTAGCAGCTGAATGCTTTAACCCCTACATTACCAGAGCTCCTTGTTAGAGTAATAAACAAACAAACAAACAAAAGCCCACTGCCATTGCATTTATTCCAACTCATAGTGACTCCCATTGGGGTCATTCCCAGGCTGTAAATCTTTACCCAAGTAGATTGTCTCATCTTCCTCCCATGGAGCAGCTGGTGAGTTTGAACCCACTGACCTTCTGGTTAGTCGCCAAATGCCTCACCCATTACAGCACTGGATAGGTATGTAGTTATTCATCCTAAGGTTCCAGATTTATATTTTAAGCATCATTTCAGCTTACATTTGCTCCATAAAGATTGCCTGTTGCCATCAGGTCGATTCCAACCCAAAGTGACCCTATAAGACAGAGTAAAACTGCCCCATAGGGTTTCCAAGGCTATTATCTTTACAGAAACAGACTGTCACATCTTTCTCCTACAGAGTGACTGGCGGGTTCAAACTACTCATCTTTTGGTTAGCAGCCAAGTGCTTAACCACTGAGTCACCAGAGCTCCTTCATGCAGATTAAGCCAAAAAAGCCCAAACCCATTGCCATCAAGTTGATTCCAACTCATACCAACCCTATAGGACAGAGTAGAACTGCCATACAGGGTTTCCAAGGCTTTAATCTTTACAGAAGCAGACTGTCACATCTTTTCTCTTGAAGAGTGGCTGGTAGGTTCAATGCCAGTATTTTTGGTTATCAGCCAAGTGCTTAATCATTTAAGCCACTCATGGAGTGTTTTAAATTTTACTGGCCATTTAAATCCAAAAGCCTGGGAACTACTGCATTGCACTGCCCCATGCTGTGGGCCACTGAAAGGAACTACGGAGAATCATACAAATCTTCACCCTGCTCTGTGTTAATAAGATCTTACTGCCTTCATGTACAGTGTGGTGGTTAAGCATACAGGCTCCAGAAGCAGGCTGCATTGGGTCAAATTCTAGCTCTGTCACTGGGCCTCAGCCCCAGAGTCTTTGATTTGTTAGGTCAGGGTTGGAGCCAGAGACTGCATTAGAGGCTGATGCTGCTGGGTCCAGGACCACACTTTTGAAACATAGGTTTTCCATGGTTCCAGATTGAACATCCCTCTCCCCATGAACAGCTGGTGGGTTTAAAGTGCCAACATTTCGGTTATCAGCTGAACACTGAACCACTGTGCTACCAGGGCTCCTTCCGTGAAGATTGAAACAGGAGCTCTGGTGGCATAGTTCCTAAGGCATTTGGCTGCTAACCAAAAGTCTAGTAGTTCAAACTCACCAGCCACCCCTCGGAAGAACGATTGGGCAATCTATTTCCGTAATGATATCACCTTGGAAACCCAAGGAGGGGTTGCTATGAGTCTGATCCAACTCGACAACAATGAGTTTGAGTGAGAGATATTGATACTAGCAGTGCATCAGTGGAAACACCTTCCCACTCTTGTCCGGCTGCCTCAGTTGGCGCTTTTCATATTTGTGCCCCTTGGAATGTCATTCCACACCTCATCTGGCACCCACTTGGATTTGTACCTGGGGGCAAGTGTCCTCTTCTGCCCACACACTGCAATGGCTCTGGATGTCTACTGTGCTTGAGGAAGGACTTTGGGTCATGCCGGGTTAATAGAAACTGCTCAGTGGCACCCCCTTCAAGTGGCACCCTTTTTCAAGTAGTACCCAGGGCATGTGCCATACCTGCCATACCTTAGATACACCTCTGGTTCTAGGACCACTTCATTTGGTAGCGTACAAGTTCATCAAAAACCCAAAGGCTTTTTATCTTTACCTTTTGTTTGCTTCAGAATGTTGGTATTTACCCTCATATTTGTCCCCTCAAAGCCACAATTTAGCTGTCACAGTTCTAATCATCACATCCTATACAATCACATTTAAAGGCAGTAAGTTTTCCCTCATGCATTTCTTCCTCTTGCATCAGAAAGAAAACTCTAAGAAGCCCCAGCAAACTTCCCCTATAGCTCATTGGTCAGAACTGGGTGACATGCCTAGACCTAATGGGATGGGCAAAGGTGAGTGAGTCAAACCAGACTGAGTTAGGTAAATTAGGATTTTTCTCTTGGAGTTGGATCCACCTTCTCTGAACACATTATAGGTCCATCACTAAACAAAATTAAGATTCTTTGGCACAAGAAGAAGATGGAAATGGCTCTAGGTAGAGAACCAATGTATCCCCATTAGAGGGACGTTGTGTTTGGCAGAGTTCAATTGTGGAATATATCAACTAGGCATTGTTAATATGTAAAATGCAATTATAAGCACTATGTAATTTCATTCAGCTCAGCTAGATGTTATAATTGAATCCAACAGCTACAAACCTCATGAGTTTAATGAGGAACATTAAACAAATGGGAGATTGTTGACAGTGGTGCTTTGAGAAGACAAAGTTAGCTATTACAACTTGCTAATTGGATAAAAAGGAGCTCTGGTTAGAATCCACCAGTTGCTCCACAGAAGAAGGATGAGGCAGTCTGCTTCCATAATGATTTACAGCCTTGGAAACCCAGTGGGGGTCACTATCAGTCAGAATTGACTCGATGGCAGTGAGTTTGGTTTGAGGTTGGGTAAAAGCTGGACAGTATTTATGAGACCTCTCCTTTGAGGAATAAAATATAAACATTAAGCAAAATTGGAATGATGTGCCTCCTGTGATATACGTACTTTTCCTTAAAATTATGTTGTTGGAAGGGAATTATCCTAGCTAGTTTTGTTACAAAAAGTCCCCTGAAGACATCATGGCTTTAAATGTCAGTTGTAGCCCTTAATCTCAAGGTAGGTTTACTTAGTTGTCTGTTATGAGAAATTATATTCGTTTTCAGTTGTTTCTTTCAATAAATTTTATTCATTAGAATGTGTGTGTTGTAGGAAATTCTTTTTGTTATCTATATCCAGCACTGTAATCATTAATTCAGTCTCTGACATCACTGACTTTACCTTAGAATTTTACTTAGAAAGCATGAAGATGCCTTGTTTTTTCTTTCTCCTTCTGGGCCTGTTTGTAATGAACAGATTGGTTTCTTATAAGCAGCATAGACATGAATTTTGTCTCTGGCACTAATTACCATTCTTTCATTCTTGTGAATATTCACCGTGGACAGATGATTATACCAGTCAAACCCTAACAGTTTCAACTAACCACACAAAACCAACTATCAGAAGTGAATAACCAGAGTGTAGTAAATGCGGTTAATTCATAGAATGCTTTTAAACTCCTTAGATTAAGGAAGAACCTAAGACCTCTGATTAGTAATTAATAAGTAAAAAATAACATTTCAGTGACAGAAATGTCACAAAACAGGAAAGAACATAATATAGGCTATAAATATTAATCAATGTTTATTTAAAAAAAAAAAAAAACCTGATCTGGGAAGAATGCACATTACTCATAAAACTTTTATTGAGGATTTCACTAGCTCTGGAGCCATTTCTGATACCATACAGTTTGTAATATATCATAAGAAAACTCGAGTGCCATTGACATGTGAAAACAGAGGGAGTAAAAATTATATTTGCATTATAGAACACACACTTTGGCTGCAAGATGAAGAATTCATGAGATGAGGGATTAAGCTTTCTGCGTACTTTAAAATTGGGGTTTATCCCAAGGAATTGGAATTGAAAAAGGCAGCACTGGGCAAATCAGCTCAAATTTCATTATCTGTGCGAACTTCTCTTACTTGTTTTTCATTGTGATTTGGGTGAAGATTTACAGAGCAAATTCACTTTCCATACAGCAGTTCACATACACTGTCTCATGACATTGACCACAGTTTACCACAATGCAACAGCTCCCCTCCCACTTCCTCCCCACAGTTACCTCTTCCCAGTGTCCATCCCTCTGTGGACTCCTGCCCCCTGAGCTGTCTCCCTGTGCATAGGCAGCCCTTCTTTGTCCCATGATTGTTCTCTCCAAAGACTGTATATACTTGAGGTAAATGTTCAACTCATATGCCTGTCTTTTGTTTGGCTGGAAACCACAGGTGTGGGTTCAATTCCAGACCTGAAGGGCA
>NW_006922242.1:1194671-1208331 GCF_000298275.1 Orycteropus afer afer
TGCTGCTTCTTCCTCAGGGATGTGTTCTGGGTCTGTATCCTGCTCCCTTGTTTCTACCACTTTATCTTGCTTCTTTGTGTGGGCTGTGATGGTCTGTTGTCTCTGAGACATCATGGTGTTGTTGTATTTAGATCTTTGTTAACTGTTCGTGAAGAGCAGCCAAGGGTGACTCAGGCTGTTCTTGGTGTTTTTTATCATTGGCCCATTCGTGGAAAGGGAGGTGTTGGCTGTCACTCAGTAAGTGAAGTTGCAGGAGGTGTGCAACTCTCCTGACATCACCATTTCTTCTTTTTTGATGTGTGCATTTATTGCTATAAATTGGTGTTTGATCACTGATTTTGCTTTGTCCCAAAGATTTTGGTATGTTGTATTTTCATTCTCATTTGATTCAAGGAATTATTTATTTTCATTTTTTTATGTCTTCTATTACCCAATCATTCTTAATTAGGGTGTTACTCAGTTTCCTTGTGTTTGCTCTTTTTCTGTTTATCCTCCTGTTGTTGATTTCTAATTTTCTAGCATTGGGGTCTGAGAAGATGCTTTGCAGTATTTCACTATTTTTAAATTTATTAAGGCTTGCTTTATAGCCTAACATATGATCTATCCTGGAGAATGTTCCATGTGTGCTGGAAAAGAATGTATATTGTACTATTGTTGGGTGAAGTGCTCTGTAGTTGTCTATAAGGTCAAGTTGGTGGATTGTATTGTTTAGTTCTTCTGTGTCTTTATTGCGTTTCTTCCCATTTCTTCTATTTCATTGAAAGTGGTGTATTAAAGTCTCCCTATGACCATGGGGTCATCTATTTCTCTTTCTAATTCTGTTAAAGTCTGATTTATGTATGGGTCTCTTTCATTGGGTCCAAAAATATTTATTATAGTTATATCTTCTTGTCTGATTGCTCTTTTAATCATTATATAATGACCTTCCTTGTCTCTTATGGTGGTCTTTGTCTTAATGTTAATTTTATCTGAAATTAATATTACCACTCCTGCTCTTTTTTAGTTGCCATTTGCTTGATGGATCTTTTTCCAACCTTTTATTTTTAGTCTATTTTTGTCTTTGTCTTTGTCTCTGAGGTATGTCTCTTGTAGACAGCATATTGATAGTTTTTATATTCTTATCCATTCTGCAACTCTTTGTCTCTTGAGTGATGCATTTTATCCATTGACATTCAGTGTAATTATCATAATTGTTGCTGTCATTTTGTTAATGTGTTTTGTGTGTGTGTATGTGATGTTCCTGGTTTCTTTGTTCCATATAATTTTCTGTGCTGAATCATTTTGTTTGTGAATTGTGTTATCATTTCCTTCATTGCTGTTGTTTTAGTACTTGTCAAATATTTGTGCTTGTCCTTTTTTTATTATGATGTGAAGATGTATCATTTTATTTTGTGGTTACCCAGTAATTTATAATTTTCTTCCTGAGTTTAGAACAGTCCATTCTATCTTCCAACTCTCCTGACATCCTCACCATTTAGAATTTCTGTAACTGCACAATTTTTCCCCTCTTTTTTGGTTTGTAGTTGTCATCATTTGCCAATCAATGTCTCTGGTTCCCTGTTTACAATCCTGTGAGTTTATTTTACTTTGAATACTTCCATAACTGGGTTGGTTTCTGGGTTATGTCATCATGTGTGTTAATGGTCGGTTGTTGTTTGCTGTTATTGGTTCCAAAGGACTGCCTTTTATATCTCTTGTAAGGTTGGTCTGGTTTTAATATATTCACTTAATTTTCGCCTATCTGAAAATGTCCTAATTTCACCATCATATTTGAGGGACAGTTTTGCTGAGTATATAATTCTTGGTTGGAAATTTTCTCTTTCAGGGTTATATGTAGCATCCCATTGCCTTCTCCCTTGCATGGTTTCTGCTAAGAAACCAGAGCTTATTCTATTGGTTGTCCTTTGCAAGCAGCTTTTTGTTTTTCCTATGCTGCTTTAAGTATTCTTTCCTTGTCTTTGGTTTTGATGAGTTTGACAATGATATGTCTTGGTGATTTTCTTTTGCAGTCTATGCTGTTTTTTCTGATTGATCCCTTTCCAAAGAAATATTCAGCTATTTGTCTTCAGTCTCATTAATTCTGTCTCCTATTGCATCAATTCTAGTCCTGAATGGATATATTCTCATCTTTCAGCATATCGGGGAAGTTCTCTTCCAACTATTCTTGGACAATTTTCTCAGTAGATTTATTTTTCCCTTCCTGTTCTGGAATTCCAATGACACACAGGTTATTCCTTTTGATGGTATCGTACATGAACCTTAGGCTTTCCTTATTTTGTTTTGATCTTTTTTCTGATTAATTCCTTTCCAAAGAAGTATTCAGGTACTTGTCTTCAATCTCATTAATTCTGTCTTCCATTGATTTGATTCTGTACCTTTGCCCTTTCAATGTGTCATCTATTTCTGAAAATTTAGTATTAATCTTCTTGATTTCTATCTGTAGATTTTGTACCATTTCTAATTTTTCATTTATTTTGTCATTTCTTTTATTTTGTCTGTGTTTTCCTTAATTTTATCAGTGTTTTCCTTGATCTGTCTCTCAATCCTTTGAAGGTTCCTAAATATAATTCTTTTGAATTCCTTACCAGGGAGTTCCAATGCTGCTTCATCCTTACGGATGTGTTCTGGTTCTGTATCCTGGCCCCTTGTTTCTACTCCTTTATTTTGCTTCTTTGTGTGGACTGTGATGGTCTGTTGTCTCCAAGACCTTTTGATTTTGTTGTATTTTTATTTAACTGGTGATTGTATGTTGGCGTGATTTCCCCAAGATTTTCTTTCTTTCTTTTTTTTTTTTTTTGATATATATTAATAAGCAGGAGATTGGGCTCCTTTATTCACTAGTTGACCCCACTTTTGCACTCATCACCTGTCTCCTGGTGGGTATGATAGAGAATGAGAGTGGCTGCACAGAACTTTGTTAACTGTTTGTAAAGAGCAGTTTGTGTGAGTCAGGCTCTTATTGGTGTTTGTGTATTGTTGGCTAGTGCTGCAGAAGGAGGTGGTGGCTCTCATTCAGTAAATGTAGCTGCAGGATGTACAGGTGTGGTTGGCTCATAAGAGAGCATGGTTGCTGTCTCCCACTCAGTTAAACAAAAGCAACAATTGAAAACCATACAAAATGTAAAAGCAAGAGGACAAAAAAAAAAAAAAAAAAAAACCCACCACATAAACACACAGGAACAATCACAAAAAAGAGAAAATAGGAAAAGAAAGGAGGAAAGGCAATAAATGAGATACAAATTTTTTAAAAATAGTTTAAAAAGATAAAAGAAATAAGAGTAGAAAAAGGAGGGGGGATGTAATTATCTGGGGAGGAGTGAATAAGAGAAAAGAAGTAGAGTAGGAAAAAAAAGAAGTTAAAAATGGGAAAAATGCAAAAAGGAAAACAAGGAATGGGGAGAACTACAAGAAAGAGAAAAATGAGAACCAGGAAAAGGGAAAAGAGAAAAAGCCAAAAATTAGAACCTGGAAAGGGAAGAAGAAAGAATAATAATAAGGATGAAATTTAAAAAATAATAATTTTAGAACAGAGGGTGGAAAAAAATCTGGGCAGGGAAGGACATCCAGGCTGCGTCAGAGCACACAGACTAGGAAGGAATTCCTGCCAGCCCAGAAGGTGGGTGGGGGTGAGAGATGGCTGCACCTCCCTTCATCAAGAAGATGTGGGGTATAAGAGTAATGAGGGGAGTATATTGCACTTTTCCAGTTCAATATGTCCTTGCTGTCCCTGTCAGGTGGAGCCTATTCTTATGTCCCTGGAATCTGAGAGGACGCTGTTGCTTTAAATATCCAAAATGCTTGAACTGCTTGTAAACATTCAAAATGGCTGCACTATCTAGACAGGCAAAAGTCCACTCTTAGCACATCTCCCTCATTGTTGCTTCCCCTTTTATTCACCAGCCACTAGTGCAGTGCTCCATGCAGCCCCTGGCCAGCAGGGCTGATTTTTAGGTTAATTCTTAGGTGTTATCACTACTTGGAAATATCCAAGCTGTCTGTGCGGTCAGGATTGCTCACAGACAGCAGCTCCATATGTCTCCTTTTTTGCTGTTTTAATGCAGGTTCTTCTACTAGTTGGAGTTCAGTCCACTTCTATATCCTTCCCTTTAAAATTCAGAGCTCCAGGAGTTATCTACTCTATCTGTGTTAATTGTTGGTTCTTCTCTTCTTCGTTGAAGATGGTCTGTGTAGGTTGTCTGCCTATTAAGCCATCTTACTGGAACTCTCAGGATACTTTTCTTTAGAATGGGTACAAATAAGGATCTCTTCCAGTCAGTTGGCCAGGTAGGTGTCTTCCACATTTCTTGGCATAGAGGAGTAAGTATCTCCAGCAAAGCATCCATTTGTTGAAACATATTGATGAGTATCACATCAATTCCTGGAGCCTTGTTTTTCAGTAATTCCTTCAGTGCAGCTTCAACTTCTTCCTTTAATACCACCAATTCTTGATCATATGCCATCTTCTGAAATGGATGAACATCAACCAGTTCTTTTTGGTACAGTGACTCTGTGTATTCCTTCCTTCCTTTTTATGTCTCCTGCATCATTCAATATGTTTTTCATAGAATCTTTCAATAGTGCAACTTGAGGTGTAAATTTTTTCCTCAGTTCTTTCAGGCTGAGAAATGCCAAGCATGTTCTTTCAGTTTTCTAACTCCATGTCTTTGCACATTTTGTTATAATAATTGACTTTGTCTTCTCAAGCTGCTCTTTGAATTCTGTTCAGCTCTTTTATCTTGTCCTTTCTTCCATTTGCTTTAGCTAGTCTCTATTCAAGAGCAAGTTTCAGAGTCACTTATCACATCTGTTTTGGTCTTTTCTTCCTTTCCTGTTGCAGTGAATTTCTTGATGTGGCCCTTCTAGCCATTGTCCTCCATTCTGTGATGTATTGTAAATCCTGTTATCCATGCCTGTTCAGGGTGAGGGTAGTTAAAGTCACGTGTCAACTTGGCTGGACAGCTGGTAGTAGTCCTTTCCTATAATGACTGGTAATCAGCTCTGTAATGGAATTTGCCTTGAGCTTGTTAAATCCATCCACTTAGGGTGTTTCTGTTGGGGAAACACAGGTGGAATGTATCTTGAGTCCTGCCTTGCTGGAGAGTATAATTCAAATCACCACCCTTAGCTTCCTTGAGGGTATACCTACGAATCTCCTTGGAAGGTTCTACCGCCTCTTGCTCTGGTTGTTTTGGTTCATCCTTGCCTCACCCCTGGATTTGGGACAGCAGCTGTCATCTGATCTGCTGATGGAGGTTCATCAAACCCCGAGAATTGGGAGGATCCTCCAGACCCACTCACTGATGTGGGACTCACCAGCCTGCCAGCCTCCACCACTACTACTTGAGACAATCCCTTGGGTGTCTGTGAGTTCTGTGAGGTGTTACAACAAAATACAGAACCCTAAGATGGGGGAAATTACTGGGAAGAGGAGGAGTTAATGTCTGAAATGATGGAGTGGCATGGTAGTCTGAACATTTGGGACATCTTTAACCTCTGCCTCATGGGGACCGGCCTTGTACTGATCTTTCTGAGAGAAATTGTTCAAGCACCTGTTTTTTTAATGACCTTTCACTTTCTTCATGTATGATGTTCTTGATGTCATCCCACAATTTATCTGGTTTTCGGTCATTGGTGTTCAATGCATCAAATCTATTCTTTAGATGGTGGGATATAATCAAGGTCAGATATTGGCTCTCATGGGCTTGTTTTAATTGTCTTCAGCTTCAACTTGAACTTGCATATGAGCAGTTGATCATCTTTCCGCAGTCGTCTCCTGCCCTTGTTTTTACTGTAGTTATTAAGCTTCTCCATCACCTCTTTGCACAGATGTAGTCGATCTGAACCTGTGTACTCCATCTGGCAAAGCCCACGTATATAGCCACTGTTTATGTTGTTGAAAAAAGGTATTTGCAACGAGTAAGTCATTAGCCTTGCAAAATTCTATCATGCTATCTCTAGCATTATTCGTATCACCAAGGTCATATTTTCCAACTACTAGTGAGTCTTCTTTGTTTCCAACCTTTGCATTCCAATCACCAGTAATAATCAATACATCTTGATTCCATGTTTGGTCAATTTCAGATGGCAGAAGCTGGTAAAAATCTTCAATTTCCTTGTCTTTGGATTTGGTGTTTGGTGCATACATTTGAATGATAGTAGTATTAACTGTTCTTCCTTGTGGGCATATGGATATTATCCTATCACTGACAGAATTGTGCTTCAGCATAGATCTTGAAACATTCCTTGAGACAATGAATGCCACACCATTCCATTTCAAGTTGTCATTCCAGCCCAGTAGATCATATGGTTTTCTGATTGAGAATGGCCAAAACCAGTCCATTTCAGCTCACTAATGCCTAGGATATCGATCTTTTGGATCGATTTTGGACACCTTCTAATTTTCCTAGATTCATATTTTGTACATTCCATGTTCTGATTATTAATAGATGTTTGCAGCTGTTTCTTCCCATTTTGAGTCATGCCACATCAGGAAATGGAGGTCCTCAGAGGTTTACTCCATCCACGTCATTAAGGTCAGCTCTACTTTAAGGAGACAGTTCTTTCCTGTTGTATTTTGAGTGCTCTCTGACCTGAGGGACTCATCTTCCAGCACTATATCAGACAGTATTTCAGGGCTATTCATAAAGTTTTACAGTAATACATCAGACAGTGTTTCACTTCTGTTCATAAGGTTTTCACTGGCCAATCCTTTGAGAAGTGGATGGCCCTGTGGTAGTTAAGATTGTCTATCAACTTGGCTGGGCAGCTGGATGTAGTTATCTGCCATTGTGAGACTGGTAATTAACTCCATGATAGAATTCTACTGGAGCAGCTGAGTAGCTGGTTTAGAGATGTGGTCTGCTTCCAGTATATAAGCAGCAGCTTTGAGGAAGGTCTGTAGCTTTTTGGCATGCTTGAATCTTCCATGCAGCCAAGTCTTCACTCAGCAGCCTTCCATTCTCTGCAGATCTTGAGACTTTTAATGAACTTGAATCAATGGCCTACCGTGTGGTTTGGTAATGTCAGGACTGTGCCTTTTCACTTGTCGACCTTGGGTTTGTCAGCCTCAGCAACTAGCAGCTGCCTGAGTGAAGAGATGCCTCTAGCTTCACCAGAAGCAGGAGGCAGAGCTGAAGGCCAAGGTTGAGGGGCTTTCACCCAGCCCCTAGAGCCTAGCACTTGGAACTTGGACTGCTAACCTCCAAAATTGTAAGAGGATAAATTTCTGCTTGTTAAAGCCATCCCATTCGAGTATTTTCTGTTAGAGCACCACAGAGGTAACCAGAATAGGCCCCTTCCTTCTTCCAAGTCATTCTTAGTCTGAAAGTTCCACTGAAACCTGTACAACATGAGTGACCCTGCTGGTATTTGAAATACCGGTGGCATAGCCTCCAGCTTCACAGTAACGTGCAAGACACTACAGTATGACAAACTGACAGATGAATGGTGGTATGTATGCCAGGAATGTCAAATCGAAGAGGAATGGTGTCCATTCCTCATTAAAAAAAAAAAAAAAAAAATCAAGATCTGTCCTGAGGTACAATGCTGTCAGTGGTGGAATATTATCCCTATGTCTACAAGGAAGACAATTAATACAATTATTATTCAAATTTATGCATCAAGCACTAATGCCAAGATGAATTCAAGATTTTTACCAACTTCTGCAGTCTGAAATTGATAAAACATGCAGCCAAGATGCACTGGTAATTATTGATGATTGGAATGCAAAAGTGGGAACAAAAGAAGGATTGGTAATTGGAAAATATGACCTTGGTAATAGAAACAACACCTGAGATCACATGGCAGAATTTTGTAAGACAAACAATTTATTCATTGCAAATAACTTTTTTTACAACCACTTAAACAGCAACTATACATGGGGACCTTGGGTGGAATACACAGGAGTCAAATCGACTACATCTATGGAAAAAAGATGATAGAAAAGCCCAATATCATTAGTCAGAACAAGGCCAGGGGCCAGCTGTGGAACAGACCATTAGTTGCTCCTATGCAACTTCAAGTTGCAACTGAAGAAAATTAAAACAAGTTCATGAATGTCAATGTATGACCTTGAGTACATCACCACCTGAATTTAGAGACCATCTCATGAATAGGTTTGATGCACTGAACATTAATAATGACTAAAGACCAAATAAGATGCGGGAAGATATCAACAACATCATACATACAAAAAGCAAAATGTCATTTAAAAGACAGGAAAGAAAGAAAAGATGAAACAGAGTCACTGTTCCAAGAAGATTTGGTAATGTTCAACCATTTTGGGGTAGCAAAAGATCAAGAACCAATGGTACTGAAGGAAGAAGTACAAGCTATACTGAAGGCATTGGCAAAAAACAAGGCTCCAGGAACTAATGGAATACCAGCTGAAATGTTTCAACAAATGGATGGACTGGAAGGCATCCATATTTGTGGATAAATAAATAAATAAATAAAAGTTATCCAACAGAATGGGGAAATTATTGAACAGTACCATTAATATCACACACAAGTAAAATTTTGCTGAAGATAATTTAAAAATGGTTGCAGCAGTACATCAACAGGAAACTGCCAGAAATTCAAGTAGGATTCAGAAGAAGATGGAACAAGGGATATTATTGCTGATTGTCAGATGGCTCTTGGCTGAAAGCACAGAATACCATAAAAAATGTTTACTTGCGTTTTATTGACTATGCAAAGGCATTCAATTATGTGGATCATAATATATTATATATAACATTGTAAGGAATGGGAATTCCAGAACACTCAGTTATGGTCATGTGGAACCTGTGTATACACCAAGAGACAGTTGTTAGAAGAGAACAAGGGAATCTGTATGGTTTTAAATCAAGAAAGGTTTGCATCAGGGTTGTATCCTTTCACCAAATTTACTCAATCTGTGCTGAGCAAATAACCCAAGAAGCTGGGCTATATAAAAAATAACATGGCACCAGGGTTGGAGAAAGGCTCATTTAACAACCTATGATATGCTGACACAACCTTGCTTGCTGAAAGTGAAGAAGAGTTGAAGCACTTCCTAATGAAGATCAAAGATTATATAGCCTTTAGTATGGATTACACCTTAACATAAAGAAAACAAAAATCCTCGCAACTAGACCAATTAGCAACACATGATAAATGGAGAAGATATTAAAGTTGTCAAGTATTTAATTTTATTTGGATCCACCATTCAACCCATGGAAGCAGCAGTCAAGAAATCAAATGACATATTAGACTGGACAAATCTGCTGAAAAAAGACCTCTTTAAAATGTCACAAAGCAAAGTTGTCACTTTGAGGACTAAGGTGCACTTGACCGAAGCAATGATCTTTCGGTTGCCTTATACACATATGAAAGATGGACAGTGAACAAGGAAAACCAAAGAATTGATGTCTTTGAATTATAGTTTTGGTAAGGAATATTGCATATACCATTTACTACCAATAGAATGGGAGCTCTGGTAGCATAGTGACTAAGGCACTTGACTGCTAACCAGAAGGCTGGCAGTTCAAACCCATGAGCCACTCCTTGGAAGGAAGATGGGGTAATCTACTTCCCTAGTGATACTGCCTCAGAAACCCAAGGAGGGGTTGCTATGAGTCAGGTCCGACTCAATGGTACATAACAATAACAACAACAATCAATAGAACAAACAAATCTGTCTTAGAAGAAGTACAGCCAGAATGCTCATTGGGAGCGAGGATGGTGAGACTTTGTCTCATGTACTTTGGACATGATATCAGGAGGCACCAATCCTTAGAGAAAGATACCATGCTTCATGCAACTCTCAGCCTATATTAAGACCAGAAGAACTAGATGGTGCCTAGCTACCACTGTCAACCACTTGGAAATGGATCAGTGCAGGAGATCATGGATAGAGTGGGAGAACAATGTGGAATAAACTCAAAATCATAAAAAAAAAAAAAAAAAAAGACCAGTTTTACTGGTCTGATAGAGCCTGATGAGACCCTTAAGACTATGGCCCCTAGTTACCCTTCAGGTCTGGAACTGAACTCATTCCTGTGGCTTCCAACCAAACAATAGACAGGCATATGGGGTGAACATTTACATCAGGTAGATATACTCTTTGGAGCGATCAGTCCTGGGAAATAGTAGGGCAGTGTTTTCACAGGGAGATAGCTCGGGGTGGGAGTGCATGGGAGGGAAGGACACAGGGAAGAGGTAACTACAGGGAGGAAGTGGGAAGAGAGCTGTTACATTGTGGGGAATTGCTGTCAATATCATGAAACAAAATGTGTATGAAATGCTGTATGGAAAATGAATTTGCTCTGTAAACTTTTACCCCAATCATAATAATTTTTTATTTTTTTAATAATAAATTTTTTTTTAAAAAAGGAAGACACCAAGCTTGGTAAAGTAGAAGGTCAGTGATAAAGAGGAAGACCCTCAACAAGATGGACTGACTTAATGGCTGCAACAATTGGCTTAAACATAGCAATGATTGTGAGGAAGGTGTGGGACCAAGCAGTGTTCTGTGTGCATATGGTTGCTATGAGTCAGAAATGACTCAGTAGCACCAAGCAACAATAATAACTATACACACACACACACACACACACATATACACATACACGAGCCCTAGAGATACAGTGGTTAAAGTGCTGGCTGCTGACCTAAAGACTGGCAGTCAGCAGTAGCCCACCAGCTGCTCCACAGGAGGAACATGTAACAGTCTGCTTCCATAAAGGTTTACAGTATTGGGAACCCTAGGAGGTAGTTCTGGTCTGTTCTATAGGATTTCTATGAGTTAGAATTGAGATATATATATATATATATATATATATATATATATATATATGCAAAATCTAAAACTACTGCAGTAAACATCACACTTGATGGTAAAACACTGAACTCATTACATTTAAGGAACAAAGTAAGGGTGTCCATTGTTACTACTTCTATTCATTATTGTACTGGAGATCACAGATAAAGCAGAAAAAGAAGCAAAGGAAAGGTATAAGGATTGGAAAGGAAAAAATGGAACTGCCACTATTCACACTTTGCTACAGAGAAATTATAAAATAATTACTGAAATATAACTAAAATTGAAAGGAGAGTTTGTTAAAGTTAATGGATAAAGAATCCATATGCAAAAGTTGAGTTCCTTTTTCTACACCAGTAACAAGCAGATAAAAAATGAATTTTTAAATGCTCAATTTACAGCAGCATCAAAAATTATTTAGAAATAAATCTACCAAAAAGATCAGCAAGACTTTTTGCAGGAAAATTAGAAAACTTTCTTTGATGACATTAAATAAAACAACTAACTGGAAAAGATATATTACATTCATAAGCAATAAAATGCTGTATCATAAAGATACTAGCCCCCCCAAAAAAATAACTTGGATGACATTAAATGAAATAACTAATTGGAAAAGATATATTAGATTCATAAATAGTAAAATGCTGTATCATAAAGATACTAGGCCCCCCTAAAGAAAAAAAACTGATAGTGTCCATTCAATTCAAAGAAAAATTCAAGATTTTTATTTCATTTAACTTGACAAATTGATGCTAAAATTTATATGGAAGAGCAAAAGGCCAAAAATACCCCTTCCTGAAAAAGAATAAAATGAGGAGACTTTAGTGATTACAACAGTATCCTATAGATGGAGGAACAAACAGACAAATGGGACCAAGTAGAGAGCCCAGAAATAGACCCATCATTGTATGGAAACTTCACTTATAACTGAGCTGGCATTTGCAGATCAATGGGGAAATGAGGCACTTTTCAAAAATATATGATGCTGGAACAATTGGCTATCCATTTGGAAAGAAAATAAATTTTTTTCCCTAGCTTGCTGCATAAGGAAAAAGCAATTCCAGATGGGTTAAAGACTTAAATGTGAAAGTCTAAACTATGAGACTTTTAGAAGACAGTATATGAAAATGTCTTTATGACCTCAGTGTATAGACATACTTCCTAAATAAGATATTACAACTACAAACAATAAAGGAAAATATGATTAACTCAATTGTATTGAAATTAAGAACTTCTGTTCATTAAAAAATACCATAAATACAGTGAAAAGAAAAGCCACAAACTAAGAAAAGATGTTTGCAATATGTAAAGTTTGTTGTGTTAGGTGCTGTCAAGTCACCTCCCACTCATAGCAACCCTGTATACAGCAGAACGAAACACTGCCTGGTCCTGTACCATCTTCACAGTGGCTGCTATACTTGAGCCTATCGTTGTAGCCACTGTGTCAATCCATTTTGTTGAGCGTTTTCCCCTTTTTTCACTGACCCTCTACTTTACCAGCATGGTATCCTACTCTAGTGATTCGTTCCTCTAACAACATGACCAAAGTATGGGAGATGAAGTGTTGTCATTCTCACTTCTAAAGAACATTCTGGCTGTACTTCCTCCAAGACAGATTAGCTTATTCTTCTAGCAATCCACGGTACATTCAGTATTCTTTGCCAACACACTTCAAAATCATGAATTCTTCTGTGGTCTTCCTTATTCACTGTCCAGCTCTCACATGCTTATGAAATGCTATTGAAAATACTGTGGCTTGGGTTAGACACACCCTAGTCTTCAAAATGACATATTTGCTCTTAAACACTTTAAAGAAGTCCTTTGCAGCAGATCTGCCCAATGTAATACATTTGGTTTCTTACTGGTGCTTCCATGGACATTCACTGTGGATACAAGTGAAATGAGATCTTTGACGTCAATCTTTTCTCTGTTTATCAAGATGTAGCCTATTGGTCCAATTGTGAGGATTTTTGTTTTCTCTCTGTTGAGGTGTAGTCCATACAAAAAGGTGGTAGTATTTGATCTTCATCAGTAAGTGCTTCAAGTCTTCTTCATTTTCAGCAAGCAAGGTTGTGTCATCTTTAGAGTGCAGTTATTAATGAGTCTTGCTTTGATCCTGATGCCATGAGCTTCTTCGTATAATCTGGATTCTCTGATTATTTTCTCAGCAGACAAATTGAATAAATACAGTGAAAGGATACAACCTTGACATACAGCTTTCCTGATTTTAAGCTGTGCAATATCCCCTGTTTTGTTCAAATGACTGCCTCTTGGTCTATGTAAAGGTTCCTTATGAGCATAATTAAGTGTTCTGGAATTTCTGTTTTTTGCAATGTTATCCATAATTTGTTATGATCCATACAGTCAAATGCCTTTGCATAGTCAATAAAACATAAGTAAACATGTTTCTGGTATTTTCTGCTTTCAGCCAAGATTCATCTGATATCAGCAATGATAATCTCTTGTTCAATGACCTCTTCTGAATCTGGCTTGAAAAGAGGATGTGGAACAAAGGATATCATTATAAATCGTATAAAGATACAAGATTTAGTATTCAGAATTCATAAAGAAGCCAACAACAACATTAAATAAAGAATCAGTTACAAAAGTAGCCAAAAGTTACAAACTGGCACTTAGCAGAAGAGGACAATTCAGTGACCCATGAGAGTTTAAAGTTGCTTAATCTCATATATAATCAGAGAAATACAAGTAAAAAGTATAATGATATATCATTTCACATCCTCTTAACTGGCAAAAAATGTAATATCGGTCAATATTTAGTGTTGGCTAGGATCTCTGGTAGCATAGTGGCTAAAGCACTTGACTGCTAACCAGAAGGCTGGCGGTTCAAACCCACTAGCCACTCCTCGGAAGGAAGGT
>NW_006922242.1:1208616-1215016 GCF_000298275.1 Orycteropus afer afer
GCGTTTGAACTACCAGCCTTCTGGTTAGCAGTCAGATGCCTTAGGCACTACCCCATCAGGGCTCCTTGGCTAGGTATTAGGTGACATAAAATCCTTTATACTGCTAGTAGTAATACAAATTTATGAAACCTTGGAAAACAATTTACGTTATCTTGTTAAAGATGCACATACTCTATGATCTAGTTACATATACTATGGCAGTGTTTTTCAAACTGTGGGTTTAGTGGGTTATGGCCAGTATTTTATTAAATGAAATAAAGTAGAAAGTATCAGTATCCAATATCTATCAGAAGTCAGTAAGGATCAGTATTGTTTGGTGAAAATTTGTGGCAGTTTTATAGTGTATATGTTTGTTTACTAAGTCACCATGTAATTATTTTCTACTATAGATGTCAACAAAGTTTGAAAAAAATACTAGAGAAACTCTTTCACATGTGTATCAGGAGACATGTGCAAGAATGTACACAGAAACACATTGTAATAGAAATATTGTTAAAATGCCAAATATTAACTGTGAAACAGATCAATAAATTATAGTGTATTCATACAATGGTTTATTATGCAGCAGTGAAAATAAATGATCTATAAATATATACATCATTATGTATGAATCTCAGGAATATAGCATTGACAAGGTTAAAAATAAGCAAGTTTATAGAATTGTGTGTGTGTGTGTGTATATATATATATATATATAAAAAATATTTCATTTATATAAGGATGAATAATATGAAATACTAGATCATGCAGAATGATAAAACAATAAAGAAAGACATAAAGAAAAGCAAGGGAACAAGAAATAGTTACCTCCTTGGGGAATGCCACATCCCATATTTTCAGCTTCTCCTTCTAGTATCCCAGCTCCACCAATCCTTTGATGCACCTCCCCCAATCCCCTAATTCATTAACTTGCCAGGAGCTCTGGTGGCACAGTGGTCACAGAGCTCGGCTGCTAACCAGAAGGTTGGTGGTTCAAACCTACCAGCTGCTTTGTGGGAGAAAGATGAGGCAATCTGCTTCTGTAAAGATTTACAGCCTTGGAAACCCTATGGGGCAGTTATATTATGTCCTATAGGATCGCTGTATGTTGGAATTGACGGCAGTGGGTTTGTTTTGGTTTTATGTGTATGTATATGTACACACACACACACATACAAACAAGGAGCCTTGTTAGGGCAGTAGTTAAGTAGTTGGCTGCTAACTGAGTAGTTAGTAGTCCTCTGTGGGAGAAAGACCTGGCAGTCTGTTTCCAAATGGATCATAGCCAAGAAAGCCCAATGGGGACAATTGTACTCTGTCACATGTGGTCACTGTAATTCAAAGAGCAAGTCCATAGCACCTAACAACAACATTTAATAGAACAGTAACAACAACAACAAAAAGAAGAAAATCTGTTATCTAAAAAAATTGACTTGCTCTCTAAAGGTTCCACTGAGCTTTCATTGTACCTAGAATATTATTGGAAGCTCTGGTAGCATAGTGCCTAAGGCACTTGACTGCTAACCAGAAGGCTGGTGGTTCAAACCCACAAACCACTACTTAGAAGGAAGGTTGGACAATCTGTTTCCGTAGTGATACCACCTTAGAAACCCAAGGAGGACTCCCTATGAGTTGGGTCTAACTTGACAGCACATAACAACAGGATATTATTATCAGTGGACCAAAGACATCAGGGTTACCATTAACTCTTCTCTCCTCTTGCTTCTTGAGACAAGACAGCCATGACTGTGGCTATGAATGAAACACTGATAGGCTCTCTCCAGCAGCCACTGCTGGGCCAACAGAGAAAGCACTCACTGTTCTGAAGCCACCATGTGCCAATACTTTTCTCATTGTCTAGACTTTTAAAAATCCTTCTCAGCACACTTTTCTAATATTTGCTTTTTGTCCTTTACTTGGAAATTCACTGCTTCACCATGGAAATATTTTCAAGGAGGAAAAAAACAAGGGAAAAGCAGCTTTTTTAAAAAAAAAAAAATTTTATTTTTGCAGTTTCCTCCCCTCCCCTCCCACCCCTGATAACCAACAAAGAAAGTTTCCTTCCATATATATAAACCTATCGTTGACTTTTTACCATTGTGAACTAATACAGTGTTTGTCCTTCTGTGATTCACTTATTTTGCTCAGCATAATGTGCTCCAAGTTCATCCATGTTATGTGCTGTTTTGCAGATTCTGCATCATTCTTTAGTCTTGCATAGTTTTCCATTGTATGTATATACCATTGTTTGGTTATCCATTCTTCTATGATGGTCACCTAGGTTGTTTCCATCTTTTTGCTATTGTGAATAATACTGTGATGAAGATGGGTGTGCATATGTCTGTTCTTGTCCTGGCTCTCACTTCTTTAGATATACACCTAGTAATGGAATTGATGAATGAAATGATATTTCTAATTCCATTTTTTTAAGGAATAATCACACTGCTTTCCACAGTGGTTGTATCATTTGATAGTCCCACCAGCAGTGTATGAGAGTCCCAATCTCTCCACATCCTCAGTAGCATTTGTTATTTTCTGTGTTGTTGAACTTTGCTACTAGTGCTAGGGCCAGATGGCATCTCATTATTGTTTTCATTTGCATCTCTCTAATGGCTAATGATGGTGAACCTTTTTTCATGTATATTTTGGGTGCCTGGATATCCTCTTTGGTGAAGTGATAATAGATAACAGCCAATAGACTGTCAAGCATAACCCAAAATGTACAAACAGCAGAAGATAAACTAGATGAATGGGACCTTCTAAAAATTAAATTTTTGTGTGCTTCAAAAGACTTCTCTAAAAGAGTAAAAGGAGAACCTAAAGATTGGGAAAAAAATATTCGACAATGATATATCTGGCAAATATTTTTTAAATGTAGCTTTATGTCCAAAGCAAGCTGAAATATTCCTGGGCCTTTCATCTCTGTCACTCTACATTCAGAGTGAGTAACTTTCTTAACACTGAGTCTGTCATTTGTCCTGGTCACCTTTCTTCACCAAAGCTGTTATTTAAAAGAGGCAGAAATTAACATGATCTGGAAATCTGGTTCCATATCTTTGGAAATTTAATGAAATGTTAATCACAATTCCATTGCGTGTATCTGCAGACTTGGAATGACATTGGGCTTGTTCCACTGGAGATCTGGGTCAATCTGAATAGGCCTTGCACTCCTGTGCTCTTGGCATAGTTACAAACAAGTTAAGATGGTTACAGAATGTATTTAGAATTTAAATGTTTTGCTTTATAAAGAGAAGAAAAGATCCCAACCACAAACTTTTTTTCTTTCTTTCTTCTTTTCATTCTTTGGGGAACAATGTCTACACACATGCGTAGAGAGATTTGAGAGGTCTGAATAAAGCTTGTGTACTACCGTCAGGGTTTTGTGGAATTATAGACAGAAGGGTATATGTAAGAAAGGAATCCCAAGTGTTGTTGGTGCCCTCGGGAGACCTCTCTGGTTTACCTGCAAACAACCTCCTGACAAAGAATACCGGAGAAAGCCAACTGCGAAGAGAGACTCATTTAAATTCCCTTCCTTTCACCTTCCCAGTTGCTAGCAACCAGAGTACACTCTTGACCTCCTGGGGGATCAGAGCTGGCGCTGCGGGAGGGGCAATGCCACTCCCTGCCCAGCCCCGCCCTCCTGCGCACATGGCCAATGGGACGCAGGCAGGCCCCGGAGCATGGCCAATGGGAGCCTGTTGGCTCTTTAAGAATTAGAGGTGGGCGCTTGGGAAGGGAGCAGAGCAAGAAGAGTCTAGCAGTATCCCAGCCACCGCAATCATGTCCCTTCAGGTAAATGAGAGAGTGGGAGCCCACGGGGGAGGCGGGAAGTCAAAGATGATAATCCTAGGGCTCAGGTGGGGCTGAGAGAGGTGGCCCCAGCTTGGGTCTGTGTGATGCCCCCTGGGGCATGAGGCACAAGCAGGAGAGACCTACAAGCAGGAGCACAACTCTGATCCAGCACTTCGGTCAGCTCTGACAGTCTTCTGTGCTCCTTTGTAGTGGCTACGTCTCCCCCTCCTGCCCCTTTCCAAGCATCCCTTACTTGTAGACTCCCTTACTTGTTTGTTATTGTTGTTATGTGACTCCCTTATTAGTATAGATTGTACTGGTGCGGTCTCTTGATGAACCGAAACTCCCAATAGCGACTCTGCTGAACCCTAGGGTTTGGCTAGACTACTGCAAACGGAAACGTATGCACAGGCACCAGGGAGGGAGGAGGCACAGGGTTGCATCTTTCTTTCTCTTTTTCCATCTTTCAGAAGGAGGAGAGATCCACGGAGGTCTCATGGGAGGGCTCACGCCCTGCGACCCTTTTTTACATCCAGGGGCTCCCTTGGACAAGTGTTTTTCTGAACAGCAAAGATCTGTAAAACTCCGATTTTAAAATACTGTTTTACTGATACATGAAAATATGTACGTTCAGAGTCAGAAATTGTAGAAAACTGAACAAATAGAAAGTAATTAAAAACCATTAGGAATTACTTCACCCAGTGATAACCCCTGCTAATGTGTTTACTTCTTTGAATGTCTTTTTCCATCTGTGAATATGGGCTTGTGCTTATATGTATGTGGGCGTGCACACTTGCACCATTTCGCTATTATGTATGTACAGTTTTGTTCCTGCACTAAACAGTATATTGTGAGCATTTTCTTGTGACTAAATATTCTAAATTGTGACTTAAAAAAAAAGAAGTGTAACATTTCATGGGATGAACAAGGCTGCCTTCTTTAAGCTTTTCATTGAGCAATATGTTAAGGGCACATATTTGGCTGGGTTCAAACCCCTTCTTAGTCTGTGACATAGTTACTTAAAATTCTCTGTGTCTCAGTTTCCTCATCTAAAAATGAAGAAAATACTGTTAAGATTAAATGAGCTATACATTTAGGGCATTTAAAACAGTGTCTAGCATGTAGTAGGGAGCTCTGGTAGCATAGTGGCTACGGCACTTGACTGCTAACCAGAAGGCTGGCGGTTCAAATCCACCAGCCACTCCTTGGAAGGAAGATGGGGCAATCTACTTCCGTAGTGATACTGCCTCGGAAACCCAAGGAGGAGTCGCTATGAGTCGGGTCCGACTCGACGGCAAACAACAACAACAACAACAACAGCATGTAGTAAGTCCAGTAAGAATAAGCCTGTTGTTGAAACTTTGGATAGAGAACTTACTTTTTCTCTTATGTATGACTTCTTCTCTTCTGTAATTCATCTTGTACTTTGCCCAAAATAAAACTTCAATATCAAAATTTCTTTCAAATTAAAAGACTTGTTTTAAGACTATTCCTGGTTATTTATTTAGGCTTAAAAATATTAACAAACTGGATATAAAAGTCGAGGGATACCTCAGGAAAGCAACAAATGCTAAGCTGTATCAATGACAATCATTATATAATGTTATTTGTCAACAGTCTAGTTGAGTATTTGGAATATTGGAGGAAAACAACTTTTTAAGAAGGCAACAACCAATTACTGACATATTTACACCCTTCTCTCTTTATAACTTAACTGGCATATGTAGGCATTACAAGGAGCTCTGGTGGCATAGTGGATAAGGTAGTTGGCTGCTAACCAGAAGGTCAGTGGTTCAAACCCACCAGCTGTTCCCTGGAAGGAAGATGAGGCCATCTACTTCCATAAAGATTTATAGCCTTGGAAACCCCAAGGGGGTTGCTATGAGTTGGAATCTACTACGAGGCAGTGGGTTGGTTGGTTGGTTGTAGCCATTATGTTGGTACTTAAGTTTCATCAAGATGCTCCCAGTGGGTCATTTAGTAGGAGTGGAAGGAAAAGCAGTTAGTCCAGAGTAGTTATTTTTCTGTTTACATTGTAATAAGTAATACTGCTGGGCTCTTATGGAGGTAGTAATAAAAATGGAATTTCTAATTCAGCTGTAAGCTCCAAATTGTATTTTATTTTTATTTTTTTAATTTCTATTTTAAGAGGTTGTTTTAATGTTTAATGTAACATGTACATTTGGTTTCATTCCCCATTCTCCATGTCCAACCCTAACTTAGACTCTTCAGACCCTCCCTACCCTATAACCCTCCTTTGTGCCCCTCACATTCATGTACTCCTATTTGTCCTGCATTTCCTTAGTTTGATTGTTGGTCCTCTGGTGTCCCATGGTCTACTGCTCTAACGGATGTATTGCCATTGAGTGTGTGGGTGTGTCATCCTGGGTTGAGTGGTCTGCGTGTACATCTTGTTAACTATTGGGCTGAGAGCCCACCCCTAGGGGTGAGTTTTATTCCAAGTACAGAATGTATTCCTGGGCCATAGTATTGGGAGACTCACCAGATTTCATCTGACCAGTAATTCTGGTCATTATTGAGTTTTTGGATTTTGTTCCACGTTTTTCCTCCCACTCTATCCAGGATCTCCAGATTTGATCCTTTCCTGAGTGGTTGGCATTGGTAG
>NW_006922242.1:1215116-1221194 GCF_000298275.1 Orycteropus afer afer
TAAATTACCTTGTTTGTGTGTGTGTGTGTGTGTGTTTGTATGTGTGCATTCTTCTTCACTTCTGACGCTAAGAGACCGTAAGCTGCATCTTAGATGGCCGCTTGAAAGCTTTTAAGACCCCAGTTGCTACTCACCAATGTAGGATGTGGAGCAACGTTCTTATGTATTTTGTTGTGCCAATAGAGTCTGGTGTCCTCCAGTACTATGGTCCTGATGCCGTAGATGTATTGGATCTCTCTCCCACAGTGTCTGGCTGTCTGTGAGCGTTTACTCTGCATCTGTCTTCTATTATTTCTATAAGGACTGCAGGTATTTTGTATCATTAGTGCCTTTGCAAGATTAGCCTCAGCTGAATCTATCCTTAGTCTGGAGTATCCTTCTGTTCACTGACCCCGTCTGATCATCTCAGGTGTTTATGTGTTTATCTGTATAGCCTATTGTTTGGTATTAAGGCAATACAGTACTGTGGACACATTGGTTGGTATTAGCATCTGTCATCTATCCCTGTGTACAATCCGATGTCCTCCCATTTTCTAATATTATTATGGTGGTCATATATCCTTTCCATGTATCCCTCTCCCTACCCATGTCAGCGTGTAAGTCCCAACTAGCCCAAAATTAATCCCTCCCCTTCCCTCCCCATCCTGGTAACCTACTAGGTGAGTTCCCTTTTCCAAGCAAACTATTCTCTGTCTTTTTACAGTAATGGGTTCATACAGTACTTGTCCTTTTGCTATTGACTTATTTCACTCAGCATAATGTCCTCCAGGTTTGTCCATGTTGCGAGATGATTCGCATATCCCTCATTGTTCTTTAGTGTGGCATAGTATTCCATTGTGTGTATATACCATAATTTGGTTATCCACTCATCCATTGATGGGCACGTAGGTTGCTTCCATCTCTTTGCTATAGTAAATTGTGCTGCGATGAACATAGGTGTACGTATGTCTGTTCGTGCACTATCTTTCACCTCTTTAGGGTGTATTCCTAGCAGTGGAATTGCTGGATCAAATGGGACTTTTATTTTCAGTTTTTTAAGATAACGCCATACCATTTGCCATAATGGTTGTGCCATTTTACATTCCCACCAGCACTGCACAAGAGTTCCAGTCTCTCCACAGCCTCGCCAGCATTTGTTACTTTCTGATTTGTTGAACTTTGCTATTATTGCTGGTGTGAGATGATATCTCGAACAATATGTGTACTTCCTCAGCAAAACTTTTTGAAGAGCTAAAATCATCTAAACTGAACCTATTTCTTTCCTAGATGATGATGCTAAAAGGGAGACAGACCCAAAAAAACATCTTTTTGGGGTCTAGATTTATGAGTTTACAATTGGTACATAACTAAATCTCTTCCCCCACAAAACACACATTTGGATAGCCTAAGAACCATTCAGATGCTTAAATTTGAGAATTTATGATCTTCCCAGTGCAGTTTCTTGATGGGAAAGAATAGCTTTAAAAAGGCATTGTCAGCCACATGTAATGGATGACCATGTTCTTTGGCTGCAGAAAGTAAAGCTAGCAGTACCTGGGAGTTAGCCTCAGAAGCTGTCTTCAGCTATGGTGAAATTCAGAGGAAAATTTACACAGAAGACAAGGTAGTCAGTTGTTATGGACTGAATTGTGTCTTCCAAAAATATGTGCTGTAAATCCTAACCTTTCTGCCAGCAGTTATAATCCCATTTGGGCGTGGGTTGTCTTTGTTGTGTTAATGAGGCAGGATTAGTGTAGGGTGTTTTGTGAGTCCATCTGTTTTGAGATACAAAAGATTAAAACAAGCAAGCAGAGCAGAGATGCCAAGCCATATGAGCAGAAGCTCAAAGAGACAAGTACCTTCCTCCAAAGCTGACAGAAAGAGAAAGCCTACCCTTGGAGCTGGCATCCTGAATTCAGGCTTCTAGCCTCCTAAACTGTGAGAAAATAAATTTCTGTTTGTTAAGGCCACCCATTTGTCATAATTCTGTTATAGCAGCACTAGATAACTAAGACATCAGTACTACTAGGTGGTAAGAGACCAATCGCTCTCCAGAAAGGGAGGATGTACCCAGTTTGAGTGTCAGTGGTGACAGTGGTGTCACTGCTCTAGAGGTGGGGCCAGGGTGCAGTTTGGAGAAACATGAACTAGAGAGACCGTAATGGCATTAAGGTAGTTTGTTTTTAAGACTTTCAAGCACATTCAAGAGGGAAGTTGTGAACAGGCATTCAGCCAGGATGTGAAGGAGCCTAGGAATACTAGTAAACTGTGATTCCTTTTGCTCACAATCCTTAGGACATAATGTAAACCGTTACACATTTAAAAGCTATCTCTAACCTATTATAAGGAGCTCTGGTGGCGTAGTGCCTAAGGCATTTGACTGCTAACCAGAAGGCTGGGGGTTCAAACCCACCAGCCACTCCTCCGAAGGAAGGTTGGGCAATCTGCTTCCGTAGAGATAATAGCCTTGGAAACCCAAGGAAGGGTTGCTATGTGTCGGATCCAACTTGACAGCAGTGAGTTTGGTTTTTTGGTTTAAGCTATTATAATTTTCTGACTAATACCAGAATCCTGGGTGGTGCAGACTATTAAGTGCTTGGGTGCTAACTGAAAGAGTTTCAAGTCTACCCAGAGGTGCTTTGGAAGAAAGGCCTAGCAATCTGTTTCTAAAAAGTTAGCCATTAAAAATTTTATGGAGCACAGTTCTAATCTGACACACATGGGGTCACCATGAGGTGGAGTCAACTCAGCAGCAACTGGAAAAAAAAGATACATACATTCAGTATGAACTGAGCTCAGACTAGGCTTATACCACCCGCTAGACTTCTGTAAGGCACTGCTACTGCGCCAAAGGTATTTATGCTATTTATCCCTGCCTTCGACCATAGATATGTGGGGAGCTAACAAAATCCTACCCCTACCTTTCTATTGAGCCCTGGTAAGTGCTGTCCATGCTGCCTGCCACACCTTTCCCTATTCTGTCCATCAGCAAACACTTCCCAATACCCTGAGTTCATCTCATCAAAGAGTAAGAGGCATACTCTATTAAAAGTAATTTATTGAAGGAATATTATAGCTGCATTTGAGCAATAATTTGCAAAATTACAAATTTTGGAGCCAAAGTACAGTACATGAAAAGAGCTTTTATACAGAAGTTTATGGAAACAATAATCATTAGGCATACATTAGTAACTGTGAAATATACATTAGTCAGTCTGTAGATGTCCTGTCCTGGAACTAGCCTATCAAGCATTTTGTGAAAATGGTTTTAGTTATTTTTCAAGAATAAGGACAGCTTTGCAAAAACATTCTTTCTGCCAGTGCACCGATTCCTCACTTACTGACATGACGAGGTTTCAAAGACCAGGTCATTATGTAAAAATCAGCATTATGTGAAAATGGAGGATAACTAACTCCATCATTGCTTAACTGCCAAACTGTGAGAATCATGGCCCAGCCAAATTGACACAGAACCTTTACCATCACAGCATTACTCCTACCTTATACCTTGGCATTTGTTACTGCTGTATGTATGTCATTAATGCACACAATAGTCAGATAGTAGATTTTTTAGTATGGTTGTAAATGTGAAATATTGGATAACAAGATAATCGATAAGTGAGGAGTAGCTGCAGTTCTGCCTCTCCTCTTTATCTTCTCTGAGTCAGTGCAGATTAACCCATTACTGTGAGTTGTGCTTAAATGCTTTTTATTTTTTTGGTCTGAACAAAATGGAGTTCATCTTGCACCTGGGTAGAAGCTTCTCCTGTGCTAAACACCTAGATTTGGGGGCTCTTTCACAATCTCAAGCATCACCTTCTCAGGGAAGGCTTCTACATCCTACCCCACCACCACTCTATTTCACTTCCTTCTCTGGTTCCCGGAGCACCTACCTGGCCACTCACTCTTCCCTTGGAGCAAGTATCACATGCCTAATTGTAGACCCACTTGTCTCCCACTAGACTCTGCACTCCTTTAGAACAACTGCCCTGTTCATCCCTGCCTTCTAGGATAGGCCTGGCACCTCAGAGGTTCAATAAACTGATCCATCTGGAGTTCGTTTTTGTGTATGGTGTGAGGTACAGAACTTGTTAAAACAGTCCATTCTATCTTGCATCTCTCTTAACTTCCTCACCATTTAGAAGTTCTGTGACTACACAGTCTTTTCCCTCTTTTTTTGTTAGTACTTGTCCTCATTGCCAATTGATGTCTCTGGTTCCCTGTTTACAATTTTATAAGTTCATTTTACTTTGGATATGTCCATACCTGTGGTTTCTGGGTTATATTTTCTTCTGTATTAATGGTCGGTTGTTATTTGCTATTTTTGGTTCTCTGTTCAAAGGACTCCCTTTAGCATGTCTTGTAAGGTTGGTCTGGTTTTAACAAATTCCCTTAGTTTCTGCTTATCTGGAAATCTCCTAATTTCACCATTGTATTTGAATGTTTATAAGCAGAGGCCATTTTAGATATTTAAAGTGACAGCATTCTGGTTCAGATTCCAAGGACCTTGGAATAGGCTCCACTTGTCAAAGACAGCATAGGACATATGGAAGGCTGACGACTGGAAAGGAGACATGTGGTGAGTGCATAAGTGCTTCCAACCAGCAAACGGAGAAGCATAGTACCCTGCTTACTCAGATACATCCAAACAAAAAATCTTGGGCGAATCGCTGTAGCATACAATCACCAATTAAATATAAACACAAAACCATCACAAAAGCTCAGAGATAACAGACCATCACAGTCCACACAAAGAAGCAAGATTAAGCATAGATACCAGGGACCAGGATACAGACCCAAACCACATCCCTGAGGAAGAAGTAGCATTGGAACTCCCTGATAAGGAATTCAAAAGAATATTAAGTAACTTCAATAGACTGAGAGATGGATCAAGGAAAACACTGACAAAACACATAGAAAACCTAGAACAATTTCAGAAGACAACAAAATGACAAAATAAATGAAAAATTATAAATAATACAAAATCTACAGGTAGAAATCCAGAAGATTAATACCACATGTTCAAAAATAGATAATACATTGAGCAGGCAAAGGAATATAATTGAAGCAATGGAAAACAGAATTAGTGAGATTGAAGACAAATACCTGAATATTTCTCTGGAAAGGGATCAATCAGAAAAAAAGATCAAAGCAAAATGAAGAAAGCCTAAGGTTCATGGGGGATACTATCAAAAGGAATGACCTACGTGTCATTGGAATTCCAGAACAGGAAGAGAGAAAACTCTTGAAGATTTGCTGAAAGAGAATTTCCCAGATATGATGAAAGATGACTATACATCCATTCAAGAAGTCCAACTAACCCCAAACAGGATAGACTCCAAAAGAAAATCACCAAGATAATGTTGTTAGGCGCCATCGAATTGTTTCCGACTCATAGCAACACCATACACAGCAGAACAAAACACCAATCCCGCACCAGCTCTATGATCCCTGCTATATTTGAGCCCACTGTGCCAGCCACCATGTCAATCCATCTCGTTGAAGGCCTTCCCCTCTCGTCGACCCTCCACCTTACCAAGCATGACATCCTTCTCCAAGTAATGGTGCCTTCTGCCAACATGACCAAACTAGGTGAGATGAAGTCTGGCCATTCTCGCTTCCAAGGAGCATTTCGGCTGCACTTCCTCCAGGACAGAGCTGTTAGTTCTTTGAGCAATCCATGGTACTTTCAGCATTCTTCACCGGCACCACAACTCAAAAGCATCAACTCTTCTTCGGTCTCTGTTCACTGTCCAGCTCTTACATGTACACAAGGCGATTGGAAATATCATGGTTTGTGTCAGGCGCACCTCAGTCCTCAAGGAGACATCTTTGTACCTCAGCACTTGAAACAGTTCTTTCGCAACTGACCTGCAAAGTGCTACATGTCGTCTAATGTCCTGACTGCTGCTTCCATTGGTGTCGATTGGAGAACCAAGCAACCTGAATTCTTTGACAACCTCAATCTTCTCTCCATTTATTGTGATGCTGCTCATTGGTCCGGTTGTGAGGATTTTTGTTTTCTTTATATTGAGATGTAATCCATACTGCAGACTGTATTCTTCAACCTTCATCAGGAAGGGCCTCAAGTCATCCTCA
>NW_006922242.1:1243104-1256593 GCF_000298275.1 Orycteropus afer afer
TTTTCCCTGGCCAATTCTTTGAGAAGTGGACGGCCTCTTCCTTCTTCCTAGTCTGTCTCAGTCTGTAAGTTGGGCTGATACCTGTGCACCATGTGCATCCTGCTTGGTTAGAAACACCAGTGTCTCAGCCTCAAAACTCACATCAACACGTCACCCTGGTAACACAAACCGACAGACAAGTTTGCCTCCCTGTTGGAAACTTCTTGTACCACCCTTACCTGGGTCCTTGTAGCTGACTCCTCCTCTGTCCAGATTCCTAGGCCTTTTAATTCCCTTTCTTCCGCTCTCATGTCCTGCTGCTTTGGGCATGCCTGAGTTCCTCTCCTCACCTGGATCCCTGTTTGTATACTTGCACCCAAATTGCAAGAAAATATTTTTTTTTAAAAAGAATAATATATAAATGTTACATGCTCTACTAAAGTAGAAATAATACTTTTTTTTTTTTAAACAGAAGGAGAAGGAAGCAAAAGGACCATAGAAAAAGTTTGTGGATTCCATACAGATAATAGGTGGGAGTTCAAAGTTATTACCTAACCTAACCAACCAAAGAGTAGAAGGCTAATTAAGGAGAAGAAGGGTAAGGAAATTATATAGGAAATATTAAGATAAACACTACAAACAAAATTACAAATATTCCCAAATACCAAAATACATAAGAAAAATAAAATTAATCACATGGTGAAAGACACAGTAAACATGACAGAACATAACCTGACAGAGACCAAACTTATCTGTCTTAACAATAAATATATATGGCCTTTATTCACCCATTCAAAGGAAAAGATTTTTAGATTTTTGCACAAAGCAAAACCAAACTCTGTGCTATATATGAGACATATCTAAAACATAGTGATTGTTCTGGCTACCTAGTGCTACTCTGACAAGAATAATGGGATGCCTTGAACAAACAGGAGTTTATTCTATTATAGTTTGGGAGGCTACAAGTCCGAGTTCCAAGTGCCTGGTTCTAGGGTCTGTGTGAAAGACCCTCGACCTTTGGCTTCAGCTCTGCCTCTTGCTCCTGGTCCACTGAAGCTAGAAGCATCTCTTCACTTAGGCAGCTACTGTCTGCTGAGGCTCACAAGCCCCAGGTCGACAAATAAATGGCATAGTCCTGATGTTATCAAACCACACAGCAGGCCATTAATTCAAGTCCATTGAAAGTCCCAAGGCGAGCAGAGCATGGCAGGCTGCTGAATAACAACACCGCTACATGCAGGGTTCAAGTGTGCCATAAGTTAGAGACCATTTCCAAAGCTGTTTCTTATATATGGGAAGCAGACCACATACTCAAATAAGCTCTCAGCTGCTTGTGGTAGGTCCCACCATGGAGCTGATTGCCAGTCTCATCATGGACTACCACCAGCTGCCCAGCCATTCAACCAGGCCCAGCCAAGTTGACACACAAACTTAACCATCACAGTGATTTAGAAAGAGATGGGAAAGAAAAATGGAAACAAAAAGAAAGCAGGGACTGTAATCTTAATATATGACCAGGGAGACCATGGAGCCAAAAGCATTAAAGAATACCAAAAATGATAATTTTTAATAATGCTAAAGGCAACATTCACAATGAATATATAAGACTTATGAATATCTATAACACAGCAGCCATATAAAGCAGAAAGTATAGGAGATACAAGGAGAAACACAAACACACTATTAAGACAAACATTCCTACAACACTCTAAGTTCAAGACAGGTTTAGTAAAGAAAATAAACATAACCAATAAGGTAGGTATTGATAATGTATTGAACCTTGAGCTCTGAAATAAAAAATGCCCCCCCCCCTTTTTAAGCATCTATAGGACATTCATGAAAATTGATCATACCTTAAGATTCTAGAGAAAAGTACAAATTTCACAGAATAAAAGAAAATAAACAGGAGTCTCTGAAAATAAAGTTGTTGTTGTTGTTGCTGTTATTTGCTGTTGATTTGGCCTTGACTCATAGCTACCCCTCCTTGGGTTTCTGGGGTGGTGTCATTACAAAAGTAGATTGCCCAACCTTCTAGAAAGCAGAAATAACAATGCATTTTTAAAAAGCCCTTCTGCATAATTAAACACTTTTTCTGTTAACTCTTGAGTCAAAAAAGACTTAAAGAATTTTAGAATTAAAAAATAATTTTATTAACTTATGAAATATCCAAATCCATGAGATCTAATTAAAATGGTGATCAGAGGAAAATTCATGCCCTTAGTTATGCCAAAGATGAAAAAATGAATTAAATATCTCAAAGCACAAATTTAGAAAAGGGACAAATTAAATTGAAACTTGTATGGAGGAAAAAATAATTACTGTGTTAGAGAACAGGAAATAGAATTAATTAAAATGCTAGCTCTTTGAAAAATATCAATGATACAAAAAAAGTACTATAAAATCTAACAAAGAAAAAAAAAGAAAAAGTATAAATACAGAAAATAAGAGAAAATCACCCTGGAACTTGAAAAAGTTTTGAAAATTATACCCAACTATTTTGTAATCTCTATGTAATATATTTGGATACTTAGGCAAAATTTATTATATCTTTAAAAAAATACATTTCACCAAAATTGACCTTACTAAAAAGAGACAATTTAAACACACAGTTTTCATAAAAGAATTTGAGGGAATCATTTAAGAAGTATCCCTCTGTTCCACATGCATAAGGCACAAGATAATGTCATAGAAAAATCTTCTAACATGCAAAGAAAGAGAATATCAACACTACTTAACTTTTCTAGAACACAGGAAAAGAAGGAAATCTTCCAAATTATTTTTATAAAATAGCTAATGTAACCATATCTAAACCTGAAAGATTTAAAAAACAGCCCAGAAAATGCCAGTCTTAATTATGAGTGAACATGCATGTGGAGGCTGGTATAAAAAGTAATGTTGAACATCCACTAGGATGGTTATTATCAGAAAAATGGAAAATAACAAGTGTTGATGAGGATGTGGAGAAATTGGAAATCTTGTGCATGGCTGATGGGAATGTAAACTGGTGCAGCTGCTGTGTAAAACAGTTTGATGATTCCCCAAAAAGCTAAACATAGAATTACCATGTGACCCAGAAATTATACTTTTAGGTATACATCCCAAAGACTTGAAAGCAAGAATTCAAGCAGATACTTGCACAACAACGTTCATTGCAGCACTATTCACAACAGCCAAAATGTGAAAACAACCCACATGTCTACCATGAGATGAACACGTAAACAAAATGTGGTCCATTCATAAAATGGACTGTTGTTCAGCCATAAAGAGAAATGAAGTCCTGGTACGTGCTATAATTTGGATGAATCTTGAAAACATTATGCAGAGCAAAATAAGTTAGACATAAAAGGACAAATATTCCATGATCCTACTTACATGAAATATCTAGAATAGGAAAATGCAGCGAGATCAAAGTTTATTAGCGATTACCAGGGGCCAGAGGGAGGGGGCAATGGGAAAGTGTTGCTTAAGTGGCACTCACTTTCTGTTTGTGGTGATGAAGCGTTTTGGAAATACCTAGTGGAGATGGTTGGACAGCATGGTGAATGAGTTAATGTCACTGAAAAAAGAAAGAAAGTGATGCTGAGACAAGGGAACCCTCAGAGAGTGTGTATTGTACACACGGACCCTAGTGGGCAAGTTCTCGGTTAGGTCAGTCTGCTGACTACACAAAGTAGTTTACATTTTAAAAAGTTCTTTGGAACTACTAGACCCTGGAGAAAACCCTTCTTCCAATACTTCTTTACTGCGCAAAGGTAGAAAATACGGTTCTATTTTCCACTAATACATGCACATGAAAATAAAAATCCACCAAATGTAAAAATGTATAAAATAAAAGCTAAAATATTCCTCAATCCCAGTTCATCACCTCAAAGGAAACCACTTAACAGATTTACGTTTTCTTCCATACTTTGATGTATCTTCCATATCTTTGTATACTCTTCCATCATATTCATCTTTATATTCATGTGTATATTCTTTAATATTTTATATAAGATACAGCATACCATAACACTGTTCTACATAAGGCTTTCTTTCCCCACTTAATTATGTATTGTATTGTTGCTGTTATGTGCTGTTCAGTCGGACCCGACATAGAGACCCCTCCTTGGGTTTCTGAGGCAGTATCACTATGGAAGTAAATTGTCCCATCTTCCTTCCGAGGAGTGGCTGGTGGGTTTGAACCGCCATCCTTCTGGTTAGCAGTCAAGTGCTTTAGCCTCTATGCTACCAGAACTCCACTAATAAAAAAAGATAGACGGCCTGGCTACCTGGCGGTGAGTGGCCAGTGTATTATGCACCATTTTCCATGTTGGTACATAAAGACTTAACTCATTGTTCTCAACAGTGGCATAATATCCAATAGTAGCTACATTCTATCATTTAATTGGACTAATTTTCTCTAAGGTATGTTGATGCTTTACCAGACTGTCATTGTTGTTGTTGTTATTGCCACTAAAAGCAATGTTACAGTTAAGAGCCTGTACGACATATCTATCTATTTTGGGATTATAGCTGTAGATTAAATTTATTTGACTTTCAAATAAAACATACCTATTGCCTCCTAGAAAGGACAGAGTATTAGAGCTGCAAGGAAGGTGAGGAAATAAGCGTAACCAAACATTTCACTTTACAGTTGAGAAAACTAAGTCTAAGATTTTACAAGAAGACTTATTAGCTTGCCATGGTTAATATATGTGACTTTGGACTCTCACAGTTTTATAATGGCAAAGAACTATCTTTCAGCTATTTTATTTCTTATTTAAACCTGCAAAACTTAAATGAAGCAAAGCAGGTCACCTAGTATTGTATAGGTCACCTAATAGAAAAGAAAGGAATGGAACTAGAAAGGATACATGAAGTGCTTCAAATGAATTTGTATTCTTTCCCTTAAAAATATCTAAAGCAGAATTCCAATAATCTGTGTTGCTACTCCCTCCTCAAGGAGGTGGAGCTTAACTCCGTATCCTTTAAATGACGTGCTTGCAAAGAGCACAGTATGAAAAGGAGTAACTTTACAGAGGAGAAACTTGGCCAACACTATGAAAACCAGGTGATGGAGTGGAACATCATCAGTGGTATGTCATGGTAATAGCATGCACCCCTGGTATAATGTTACAATGTGATGAGACTGGGACTTCACCTCTATGGCCATCCTGAACAAAACCCTTAGCCTCAGTCTACCCATGAGAAACACATCAGACAGATCCAAATCAAGAGACATTCTGCACAATACCTGACTAGTACTCCTCAAAACTTTTAAGGTCATCAAAAATAAGGAAAGTCTTCAAATTCTTATGAAATCCAGACTGAAAGAACCCTACAACTATTGCTTTAAGGTAATCCTTAAATCTTAATTGAAACATATCCCCTGAAGTCTTCTCAAAACCACACAGTAGGTTAGCTTTACTAGTAAAAAGAAGTCTGCCTTGCACATCATGCTCTTAAATCTATCTCCATGGGCTCAAAGTGACAAGAGCTACTCCAAAGATTACCTAGAAGCTTAGGGGACAGAGAGTGTATGTTAATGTGGGAGGAACAACTGAGAAAAAAGGGTGAGAAGGGTTTCCCAACTCAAAGAATATAATCAATGTCACTCAAGAAATTTGAATTGATGCACTTTGGTGCTGTGTATATTCTCAATAACAAGAAAATAAATTTTAAAAAACAATAAAACAAGGAAAGTCTGACAAACTGTCACAGACCACATAAGTCTCTGGGGACATGAAGCCTATGTAAGGTAGTGTGTTCTGTTGTTGTTTTGTGCCAATGAGTCGGACCCGACTCAGAGTGACCCCTCTTTTTGGGTTTCTGAGGTGGTATCACTGCGGAAGTAGATTGTCCAACCTTCCTTCTGAGGAGGGGCTGGCGGGTTTGAACTGCCAGCCTTTTGGTTAGCAGTCAAATGCCTTAGGTGTAGTGGATTGGATATTCAAACAGAAAAAGGATGTTGGGGGAAAGTAGTGATATCCTAATATACTGTGGAGTTTAGTTAACAGCACTGTGCAATGTTGGCTTCTTCCCCACCCTCCCTTTGTGGTGGAGCTTTATTAAATCACAAAGGCAAAAGGGGGCATAGATACCATCCCAATGTTGGTTTCTTAGTAGTGACAGATGTCATGCAAGTTGTTAACCATAGGGGAAATATGGGGAAGGGTATAGGAGAACTCTCTTGACTATCTGCAACATTTGTGTTGCAAAATATTATTTCTGAAAAATAATTCTCTGAAAATTATTATAAAATCAAAAGTTTATTTTAAAATTAGAGAATTTTTTAAATTTAATTTTAAAATTTAAAAATTACATTCACACAATGAAATACTATGCTACATTAAAGAACAATGAAGGATATGCTAATCATCTCACAACATGGATGGGCCTGGAGCACATGATGCTGTGTGAAATAAGTCAATCGCAGAAGGACAAATATTATATGATCCCATTACTGTAAAAAGACAAGGAAGGGTTTGCTTAAGGAAGGGAACTCACTTTGTAGGTTACTGGGGTGGGGAGGGAAGGGGAAGGAATATGTCAGGCTAGTTGGGGGCCACACGCTGAGGTAGGTAAGGGGTGGGACGGTATAGAAAGAATCTGTGACCACCATAATAACACTGGGGGAAGGGAGGACACCAAATTGTACACATAAGATATAGATGACAGAGGCTGATACCAGTATATCCACAATGCTGCATTATCATTAACATCAAACACCAGGCTACAGATAAACACATAAACACCTGAGATCAGATGGGGGTCAGGGAACAGGATTATACTCTAGACCAAAGATAGATTCAGCTGAGGCCAATCTTGCACAGATACCAGTGATACAAAATACCCGCAATTCTTATAGAAACAGAAGACAGACAGAGAACAATCCCTCACAGACAGCCAGACACTGTGGGAGAGAGATTCAACAGATCTGCCGACTCAGGACCATAGTATTTGGGGGACACCAGACTCAATTGGCACAACAAAATACATAAAAGTCTTGTTCTACAAACTACTTTGGTGAGCAGGTACTGGGGTCTTAAAAGCTTTCAAGTGGCCTAAGATGCAACTAATGGTCTTCTACTCTCAGAAGCAAAGAGTGCATAAAACCAAGGGCATTTGGAAGCAACCAGCCCTGGGACATGGTGGGTCTCAAGATCAGAAGAGCTAGATGGTGCCTAGCTACCAATGGCAACCACTCAGAAAGGCTTCAAAACTGGTGATCCTGGATAGAGTGGGAGGAAAAATGTGGAACAAAATCCAAAAACACAATAATGACCAGAATGACTGGTCAGATGGAGTCTGGTGGGACCCCCTATACTATGGCCCTGGGATACACTTCAGGCCTGAGATAAAACTCACTCCCATGGGCTGGCTCAGCCCAATAGTAAATAAGACGTACACACAGACCACTCAACCCAGGGTGACACACCCACATACTCTTATTGAGATGCATCCCTTGGAGCAATCAACCACGGGGCACCAGAGGGGCAACATTCACATGGAGGAAATGCAGGACACACAGGAGTACATAACAATGAGGGGTACAGGGTGTGGGGGGTAACAGAAAGGGAGGGGAAGAGAGCGGGTTAGGATTGAGGATGGTAACTGGGGAGTAAAAAAAAAAATAGAGAATTTCTTTAATCAAAGGTAAAACACATACTTGAAGCCAATACGACAAAATAGTAATATTTGAAAAGGTGGTTGGTGCACTGTGGTATGTCATATTGCTCTATATAACTAGATGTCTACTTTCAGTTTCTTTGGGTTAACTTCATGCTCCTCTAACAGAACATTTACCACAAATGTGTAACTCTAACAAACAAGAGTTTATTCTCTTACAGTTTTGGAGGCTAGAAGTCTGAGTTCGAAGTGCCAGACTCTAGGGGCTGGGTGAAATCTCCTCGACCTTGGGCTTCAGCTCTGCCTCTTTCTTCCCGCCCGCTGAAGCTGGAGGTATTCAAACTCAAGCAGCTTCTAGCTGCTGAGGCTGACAAATGCAAGGTCTACAAGTAAAAAGGCACAGTCCCCATATTACCAAACCACATGGCAGGCTACTGACTCGAGTCCAGTAGAGTCCCAAGATTGGCAGAGAATGTGGCAGGCTGCTGAATAATGACTGGGCTGCATGCAGCTTTCAAGCACGCCAAAACTAGAGACCTGTCTCAAAGCTTCTCTTTATATACTAGAAGCAGACCACATCCCTAAGGCAGCTACTCAGCTGCTCCAGTAGATTCCATCAGGACGTCGATTACCAATCTCACCATGGGGAATAACTACATCCAGCTGCTCAGCCACTCAAAACCAGGCCCAGACAACTTGACACAGAACCTTAACTACCACATGGTTATTAAGGCATAGCTTGCAGCAGACCAACACTCCCATTGAACAAATAGAAGAACTGAATAATATATATATATATACACACACACACACACACAAATGAGTTTGAAGGCTTTAGTGAGCCTGAGGCAATTAGGACTTGCTTGGAGAGAAGAGACATAATGAACTGATAATCTTTGAGCTGCTTTCTCTTTGTGGAGAAATGCCAATTATCTGGTACAGGTGAAGACTTCTGGAAGCCATTTCTAAAAAGCCAGTAGAGCTTTTTGCATTCCCATTAGGTTAGGGAGGAGTCTCTGGGTAGTGTAAATGGTTAAGTGTCCAACTATTAACTGAAAAGTTTGTGGTTTGAATCCACCCAGAGGCACCTCAGAAGACAGGCTTGGTGATCTGCTTCCAAATGTCCATAGCCTTGAAAACCCAATGTGAAGGGTTGATAAAATCAAATTGTACAATGAACATCCTGGAAATAGCTAACTAGCCAACCCTATAACAATTAATGTTTGATTCTTATTCGAAGTTCTAGTCTAATACTTCTGAAAATAAGCTAACCAACAAACCCTCTAGCGACTAATGTTTAGTTCTTATCAAAACCTATTTCTGAACATAAACTACAGGAAAGAAACAATAATAATAATAATAATAAAAGGGCAATATGACCCAGATGGAATGAATGAGCAGACCTCAGGACCAAAGAGAATGACATTTGCAACTATCAATCAAAGAAACAAGGAATGCTGAAAAGAGACATGAAAAGGCCCTGATTGGACAATCAGGGCTGCTGCTCCATTGGATATGGGAGCCAGCCTTTATGCTTCTATGATTTTACTCTTTAAGTAAATCTTTCTTTCCTTTTTCTCTGGCCTGTTTCCTCCTGACATTCGTCACCTAACTCTATATTATGGAGCAGCTCTACTCTGACACACCAGGGTTGCCATGGGTAGGAGAAGACTGGAAGGCAACTGACAACAACAGGATTAGGGAGATAAATATTGGAATCCAGGACTGCAAAGGCAGTAAGAAATTGACAGGCCTAACTTCAGTGAGAAGAGAGGTACAGCACATTCTCTCTCGAGATATTCACCCTGTTGTTAAACTGTGCATAGCAAGAAATCAAGACACTAAATAGAAAAATGACTCAAAAGAAGAATGCTGTTTCCTTTGATTTCCTAAGGCTGTGGAGAAAAAGATTGAAGTTTACAACACACTACCAAGAAAGATTGTAGGAAGTACAGGGCAATAGATTCAAACTGAAGCCTGGGGGTGGGGGTGGGGGGAACAGGCTTAAAACATTAAAAGGAGACTCAGTGACTTGTGGGACAATATCAAGCAGTCCAACATACTGGTGAAGTATTTGGTGGTTTATCAACATGTTGGGGGTTTAAATCCACCCAGTGGCTTTGTGGAAAAAAGCCTTAGTGATAGGCTCCTGTAAATACTACAGCCTAGAAAACTCTGGGGCACTTCTAATCTATCACATAGGATTGCTAGGAGTTGGAATGGACCCATCAGCACCCAATAGCACCACCACCACCAAGGTATGTTTCATTAGCATCCAAGAAATAGAGGAAGAGGAGAGGCGGAACATAATGACTAAAGGTTTTCCAAATTTAATGAAAATTCTAAATCTACAGAGTCAAAAACTCAACAACTCCAAGCTTGAAAACCACAGCAAGATGTATTACAACTGAATTGCTAAAAACCAGCACAGGCAATCCCCAAATTATGAAAGCATTCCATTTCGGTCTTTAAGCTGAATTTGTACCTAAATCAGAACAATTAGATATGTGTTCTGGTTACCTACTGCTGCTCTGACAGGAATGTACCACAAATGGGGTGGATTGAACAAACAGGAGTTTATTCTCTTACAGTTCAGGAGGCTAGAAGTCCAAGTTCAAAGTGCCATGCTCTAAGGGCTGTGTGAAAGTCCCTCGCCCTTGGGCTTCAGCTCTGCCTCTTGCTCACAGCCCGCTGAAGCTAGAGGCATCTCTTCAGGGAGGCAGCTACTGGCTTCTGAGGCTAACAAGCCCAAGGTCAACAGATAAAATGGCACAGTCCTGATTTTACCAAAACACATGGCAGACCATTAATTCAAGTCCATTGTAAGGCCCAAGGTTGGCAGAGTATGGCAGGCTACTGAACAATGAGACAGCTACATACAGAGTCCAAGCGTGCCATAGGCTAAAGACCATTCCCAAAGCTGCTTCTTATATACTGGAAGCAGACCACATACCCAAAGGCAGCTACTCAGCTGCTCCCAATAGATTCCACCATGGAATTGATTACCAGTCTCATCATGGGGATACTACATCGGGCTGTCCAGCCACTCAACCAGGCCTAACTAGCCAAGTTGACACACAAACTTAACCACCACACAGTATGGTTCATATCTAATATCAGCCAGTCAAATGTTTATGTAGTATAAATACACCTTTCTATGCATAAAAAAACATTAAAGAAACATTCCAGATATACTAAAACATGTTTAACATAATAACACAGTAATAATAATGAAGTTTTTACTGGCTTCACAAAGTAGCACCTGTTTGCCACTGGAACCATTTTATGTACCTTGAATTTTTAATATAATAGGCTTGAAGGGGGCTTGGTTTGTAACTACTGCTTGTATGTGAGTTTGAAGTTCATAACTTGGGAGCTGCCTCTAATAAAGAGACAATCTTTTTTAATTAATCAGAGGGAAAAAAATTGCTTACAATATTGCTGGGTTCTCGTCAAGAATATTGACAGGTTCTCATCCCAGTAATATTGCTGGGTTCTCCTCAAGAACAATGCAAGTCAGAGGACAATGGAATGACATCTTTAGAGTGGTGATGAAACAAACAGAAATCTGTTGATCTAAAATTGTACAGCCAGATGAAGTATTCCTATTTCAAATATACAGATGAAGGTAAAATACAGTTTTCAACTACTAAGACAATTTGTTAGCAGCAGACATGTTATATAAAAAGTGTTTCTAAAGACTGAAGGAAAATGATTACAGATAGAAACTCCGATCTAGACAAAGAAAAAAGAATGACGAAAATTATTAAAATGTGGGTAAATATAAAACATTATTTCTCATTTCTACAAGATAATTGAGTATTCAAAGCAAAATAATAATGAAAAAGAAGTAAAATATGTGATGATAGGTAAAGTATAGGAGAAGAGAAATAAAAGTACACTCTTAAGTTTCTTAAATTTTACATGAAATGACATAATATTTATTGGAAGGTAGACTGTGAGAAATTAAAGATATATCTTTAGATTTTAAAATAACCACTAAAACAATAAACAGAGCTATAGCTAATAAAGCAATACTGGAGATAAACCAAATATTTCTAAAAGTACTCCATTCACAAAAGAAAAAGAAGATAAATAGAACATATATAGATGGGACAAATAAAAAACAAATTTCAAGATGAAAGACATCAGTACAAACATATAACAATTACATTAAAAATAAATCAAGGGTAGTTATGTCATCTCCTAAAAGGACTCTTAATAGTAATGACAAAAATACAATGAAAGGTTTATATATGGAAGAAAACTTTCTTTGTTGGTTACCAGGGGTGGAAAAAGAGGGGAGGGAACACTGGAAAAAAAAAAAAGTTATCAAAATCCTGAATAAATATCTATCCTCTTAAAAAAAATAGTAATGACAAAATAAAGGTAACACAATTTCTTTCTTTAGAAATAATAATAATAAAAAAAAACAATTCTGGTAAGATGGAGGAATAGGCAGAAACACTGCGTAGACCCTCTTCAACAAAGAAAAGGGGAACCAATTAACACAGATACAGAAGATAATCCTGGACCTCTGAACTTTGAAGGGAAGGATATAGAAGTGGACTGAACTCCAACTAGGAGAAGAATTTGCATGAAAACACCAAAAAAGGAGACAGAGACGGAGCTGCGGTCTGGCAGTGATCCTGATGGCACAGACAGCTTGGATATTGCCGAGTGGTGGTAGGACATAAGAATTAATTTAAAAATTGGCACTGCTAGCCAGGGACTGCACAGAGGACTGCTCTGGTGGTTGGGGAATAAAAGGAGAAGCAGCAAAGAGGAAGGTGGGCTCAGTAGTGGACTTTTGTCTGTCCAGAGGGCGCAGCCATTATGAATGCTTACAAGTGGCTTGACCCTTTCTGATATTTAAAGTGACAGCATTCTCTCAGATTCCAGGGACTTAAGAATGGCCTCCACTTGCTGGAAACCCCAAGGACATTCCAGACCTGGATGTCTGGAAAGGTGTGACATTCCCCTTGTTACTCTTATACCCCACCACCTCTTGGTGAATGGAGGTGTAGCCATCCCTCACTCCCACCCACTTTCTGGGTTGGCAGGAATTCCATCCCAGTCTGTGTGCTTGGATGGAGCCTGGGTGACCTGCCACGTCCTGCCCTGATTTTTTTTTTTTTCTTTTTTCTGTTTTTTAGTTTGTTTGCTTTTGTCTGTTTTGAAACTACTATTAATATTTTTACTTTTGTCTTTTTTACTATTATCTTTATTCTTCCCCTCCCAGGTTGTAGTTTTCAGCTTTTTTTCTTTTCCTTGTTCCAGCTTGCAATTTTTTTTTTCTTGTAGTTAACCCTGTTCCTTGTTTTTCTTTTTGCATTTTTCCTTTGTTTTTCTTCATTATTCTCCTTCTCTACCTTTTTTTTTCTAAATACCCTCTCCCCAGATATTGCAGGGTTTTTTTTCTTCTTTTTCCCTTTTCAGTTACTGTTCCTGTGTGATTACATGGTGTATTATTTTTCCATGTGATTTAATTTTTTCATGGTTACTTAATTCTTATTTTTGTCTAACTGAGTGGAAGACAGCAACAGTCCACATACAACACTACTACACCCACACCTCCTGCGACTTCACTTACTGAGTGAAAGCCACTACTTCCTTCTCCACCAACAGGCCAACAATAAACAACCACCAAGAGGAGCCTGACTCACCCTTGGTTGCTCTTCACAAACAGTTAACAGAGATTTAAATAAAATAATGCCATGATGGGAGTTCCAGCAAGATGGCGGACTAGGCAGAAGGATTGCACAGACCCTCTTCAACAAAGAAAAGGGAAACCAATTAACACGGACACAGAAGATAATCTTGGACCCCTGAGCCTTGAAGGGAAGGATACAGAGTTGGACTAAACCCCAACTAGCAGAAGAATTTGCGTGAAAATACCAAA
>NW_006922243.1:0-3722 GCF_000298275.1 Orycteropus afer afer
ATTGTGGTAAACTGTGGCCAATGACATGAGACAAAGTATATGTGAACTGCTGTATGGAAAGTGAATTTGCTCTGTAAATCTTCACCCAAATAAAAACAAATAAATTAAAAAAAAAAAACAAAAAACCCTGTGGAGAGCAATTCTACTCTGAAACACGTGAGATCACTATGAGTTAGAATAAACTCAATAGCAACTTTGAAAAAAAAAAAAAAAAGACTTCTCCAAAAGAGTCAAAAGAGAACCTACAGATTGGGAAAAAATATTTGGCAATGACATATCTGATAAGGGATTTATCTCTAGAATTGATAGAAAACTCCACCACCTCAATAACAAAAAAAACAAATAATGCAATTAAAAAGTGGGCAGAAGATACGAATAGACACTTCACCAAGGACAAAATTCAGGAGGCCAACAAACCTACGAAGAAATGCTCATGATCATTAGCCATTAGAGAGATGCAAATCAAAACAACAAGATTCCATCTTGTCCAGCACTAGTAGCAAACTTCAACAAGACAGAAAATAACAAATGCTGTTGAAGATGTGGAGAGATTGGGACTCTCATACACTTCTGATTGTAGTTGTTTTTTTGTTATGTGCCCTTGATTTGGACCTGACTCATAGTGACCCCTTCTGGGGTTTCTGAGACCGTATCACTACAGAAGTAGATTGTCGCATCTTCCTTCCGAGGAGTGGCTGGTGGGTTCAAACTGCTGATGGGACTGTAAAATGGTACAACCACTGTGAAAAGCAGTATGGCCATTCCTTAAAAAGTTGGAATTAGAAATACTATTTGACCCAGCCATTTCATTCTAGGTATATATCCTAAAAAAGTGAGAGACATGACTAGAACAGACATATGCACACCCATGTTCATTGCAGTACTATTTACAATAGCCAAAAGATGGAAACAACCTAGGTGTCCATCAACTGAGGAATGGATAACCAAACTTTGGTACATACACACAATGGAATAATATGCAACCCTAAGAAATAATGTAGAATCTGCAAAGCACCACATAACATGGATGAACTTGGAAGACATTATGCTGAGTGAAATAAGTCAATCACAGAAGGACAAATATTGTATTAGTCAATTATTGTAAAAGTCAAGGAAAGGTTTATCTATGGAAGGAAATTTTCTTTGTTGGTTACCAGGGATGGGAGGGGAGGGGAAGTGCTAAAAGGGCAAGGAGGCCATATCTTCTGACCTCCTCTAACCGCACAAGAGGAAGACAGAATCACCATCAGTAGCCCAATACCTATTCCTCAGGCTAGACATGCTGCCTCCCTCCAGCCCTTTCACCATCCCTGACACCAACCTTTCCTCCCACAGAACTCACTACTTTTCTTCTGGGTTCAATAATTTACTGCAGTGGCACACAGAACTCACAGATTATGGGGTTTATTAGGGAAGCACCATGCTACAATTCAAGTTCAGGAAAAATTGTCTGTCTCTCTCAGCCCGCCGTCTCTCAGCCAACAGTCTTTCACAGTCTTTCTCCCTGCAATGCGTATCCCTCAGTGTCTCACTCAGCAATGCATATCTCTCGATGTCTCTTTCTCAGCAGTGAATGTCTTTCAGGAGCACGTGTCTCTTTCAGCAGCACGTCCTTCTCAGCCAGAAGTAAGAGAAATTTTTTCTGCCTCTAGGAGGCCTCCTTTGAGCCTGGCAGAGTGGCCAAACCAACCAATCATAACATCAGAATTCTAAGCACCTGAGAGAGAGCAAACTTCCCAGAACATTACTTTCTGCTGCTCACAACAGAACTACCCTAGGTGGATTATTTTAAAAATCAGGAGCTACTCAGTTTCTCACAGCAAATTCCACCATGGTGTTTACAAAGACTTAGGGCTAGAAAGGCCATATTAGGTAATTTACTACAATGCAGTAGGGAACACTTTTTGATAAGTACTGATTTGGGTGAAGAGAAGGGCAATGGCCAGATTCAAAATGGAGTCTCACCAGTGAGCAGCACGCTTTTACCTTCTGGCATCTAAGGCCTTGGAAAACTAGACACAACAGTTTGAATTAGGAACTTGGGTGCTCTGAACAGCTCACTGAATCAGAGTGCATCAAACACAGAAAAGCAGAATTAGAGAAAAGGCACAGGGAGAATATTTAGGAAAGAGCTACTGGTGGAGAATGGATGGGCATCCTAGAGAGACATTAGAAACCTTTCTGGAGCTTTGTGCCAGGCAAGGATGGCTGCCTGAGACCCCTGAGCCAGGAGGGAGAATGCCTTCTAATAGCATACCAGTGACCACTCTAATATTCTGGCGGGCAGTGGCAGAGAACTGCCTCTAGCAGCTGATTTTGATTTTTTTGGAGGTAATTTGGGTCTTCTGGGTGCTGGCGGATACAGCCAACTCTGCTGAGATTCAGCGGAGAACTTACTGTTGCAACAGGAAGGCTAACTCCCTCCCTTCCCAGCTGGTCACAGAGTGGGCTGGGGTCAGACTGGGAGACACTGTGCTTTTCTTTGTCACAGACATTGTGACTGCAGGTCATTAGCAGCTACTCCCCTGACCCAAACACAGCTGAAACTGCATGCATCTTTGGCACCACAGTGGGGCGGTATCACAGACGGGCTCCAGAGCCGGCCATCAGTGGTCTGGCGGGATTCTGTCAGTACCACAGGTGGACAGAACAGGGAAAGCAAAGAAACAGCAGTCCCGGGAATTTTGCCTTGGTGCCATTCTTTGGCACTGTGGGGCCATGGAGGTGGGGTTTTTGAGTGTGCCTGAAATTGGCAGAAATTTGCAACTCTCTAACAATAGTAATCTTTCCTGAGATTGAGCAGCAGTCTTGCAGATAAATACATCATCAATAATAGCCTGCTCAGGTACTCCCCTGACTCCAACACACCTGAAACTGTGCGCATCTTTGGTGCTGCAGGTGGGTGGTATCACGGACAAACTCCAGAGCCAGCCATTAATGGTCTGGCAGGATTGCTTCAGCACCACGGGCAGACAGGGCATGGAGAACAAAGTAACTGCAGCTGAGTGCAGTCCCGCGAATTTTGCCTTGGAGCCGTGCTTTGGCATTGTGCAGCCGTGGAGGCGGGATCTTTGAGTGTGCCTGAAATTGGTGGAAATTTGCAATGCTCTAACAATAGGAATCTTTCCTGAGATTAAGCCTGGTTTTGCAAATAAATACATCATCAATAATAGCCTGATCGAAGCCTTAGAAACCGATCCTAGAAACACCAAACTTTCCTTCTTCTGCTCCCACCTTCTCTACCAATGTCTTCACTCATTCAAAAGAAGAAAACATATTCAGCCAATTACCATAAAACCTACTGCTTTGAACTCTAAACCCTCTTTATGAAAAAACAGAACCACTTATCCACACTACACACAGTGATTCTACCATCACAAAGAAAACAGCAGAGCGACCCAACACATTTGAATGAATAATAAAATAAAACACACCAGTTTCACCTTTTCAAAATATTAAACCATAAAACCAAGACAAAACAAACCAACACGTAACCAGCAGCTAGTGACAACCTAAAGAGACAGAGCTCTACCAGATTCCAAGAGCTTAAGAAGAGGTTCTGCTTTCCAGTAACCCCAACTACTCTCTGGACATGCACTGAACAACTGAAAAGGTCCTAGTTACACTTTCTTTAGGAGCTCTGGTAGCATAGTGGCTAAGACACTTGCCTGCTAACCAGACGGCTGGCGGTTCAAACCCACCAGCCACTCCTCGGAAGGAAG
>NW_006922243.1:3992-4584 GCF_000298275.1 Orycteropus afer afer
GGGGGGGGTTACAGGTCTTGTGTGAATTCAGCGTGTATATTTTGCCCATGTGCTTTTAGTTTTTTAGATGGTTATTCAATTGCAATTTTTGCCTAACTGACTGGGAGACAGCAACAGTCCCCATAAGATACAAGTACACCCATACCTCCAGCACCTCCTTCTCCACCAATGGGCCAATGATAAAAAACCACCAAGAAGAGCCTGAATCACCCTTGGCTGCTTTCACAAGCAATTAACAGAGATCTTAACACAATACCATGATGCCTCAGAGACAACAGACCATCACAGTCCACAACAAGAAGCAAGAAACAAGGGAACAGGATACAGAACCAGAACACATCCCTGAGGAAGAAGCAGCATTGGAACTCTCTCATAAGGAATTCAAAACAATTATATTTAGGTATCTTCAAAGGACTGAGAGACAGACCAAAGAAAATACAGAAAAAATCTTAGAACAATTTTGGAAGAAAATACAAGAACAAAATGACAAAATGAATGAAAAATGAGAAATGATTCTAAATCTACAGATAGAAATCCAGAAGATTAATGCTAAATTATTAGAAATAGATAACACATTGGAAGGGCAAAGGGG
>NW_006922243.1:33512-40800 GCF_000298275.1 Orycteropus afer afer
GTGGTCAATGACATGAGACAAAGTATATGTGAACTGCTGTATGGAAAGTGAATTCACTCTGTAAATCTTCACCCAAATCACAATAAATAAAATAAAATTAAAAAAAAAATACAAATAAAAAATACAAATAACTAAAATAATAATAATAATAATAATAAAAGTCCAATGAACTCCAAACAGGATAGACCACAAAAGAAAATTACCAAGACCTATCATCAACAAACGCACCACAAACAATGACAAAGAAAGAATCCTGAAAGCAGCATGGAAAAATGAAAAGTTACCTACAAAGGACAACCAGTAAGACTAAGCTCTGATTTCTCAGCAGAAAGCATGCAGGTGAGAAGGGAATGAGATGATATATAGAAAACACTGAAAGAAAATAAATTTCCAACCAAGAATTACATACCCAGCAAAATTGTCCCTTAAATATGGTGGTGAAATTAGGACACTTCCAGATAAGCAGAAAGTAAAGGAATTTGTTAAAGCCAAACCTTAGAAACTTACAAGAGATTCTAAAGGAAGTCCTTTGGATAGATAACCAACAACTGCAAACAACAACTGACCATTAACACACATGATGACATAACCCAGAAACAAACCCAGTTATGTTGTTGTTGCTATGTGCCACCAAGACATCTCTGACTCATAGTGACCTTATGCACAACAGAACGAAACATTGCCCGGTCCTGTCCCAGCCTCACGATCCCTACTATATCTGGTCCCATCGCTGCAGCCACCATGTCTATACGTCTCATTGAGGGCCTTCCTGTCTTTTGCTGACCCTCCACTTTACCAAGCATGACATCCTTCTCCAACGAGTGGTCCTTTCTGACAACATGACCAAAGTAGGTGAAACGAAGTCTGGCCATTCTTGCTTCCAAGGAGCATTCTGGCTGCACTTCTTCCAGGACAAATTTGTTAGTTCTCTTAGCAGTTCATGGTACTTCCAGCATTCTTCGCCAACACCACAACTCAAAAGCATCAACTCTTCTTCGGTTTCCTTATTCATTGTCCATCTCTTACATGCATATGAGGCGATTGAAAATACCATGGCTTGGGTTAGGCCCATCCTAGTCTTCTAGGAGATATCTTTGCTCTTCAGCACTCAAAAGGGGTCTTTTTGCAGCAGATTTGCCCAATGCAATATGTCTCTTCAGTCTTCACTGCTGCTTCTGTTGGCATTGATTGTAGAAACAAATAATATGAAGTCTTTGATAACTTCAATCTTTTCTCCATCTATTATGATGCTGCTTATTGGTCCAGTTGTAAGGATTTTTGTTTTCTTTAAATTGAGGTGTAATCAATTCTGTAGACAGTAGTCTTTAATCTTCATCAGTAAATGCTCTAAGTCATCCTCACTTTCAGTAAGCAAAATTGTGTCATCTGTTGCAGTGAATTGTTTGATGTGGCCCTTCTAGCCATTGTCCTTCATTCTGTGATGTATTTTAAATTCGATTATCCATGCCTGTTTGGGGTGATGTGGTAGTTAAGGTCAGGTGTCAACTCGGCTGGGCAGCTGGTAGTAGTCATTCCGTATAATGACTGCCAATCGGCTTTGTGGTGGAATTTGCCTTGAGCTGCTGATAGCTAAAGCCATCCACGTGGGTGATTTCTGTTGGAGCAATACAAGTGAAATGTATCTTGAGTCCTGCCTTGCTGGAGAGTATAATTCAAATCACCACCCATAGCTTCGTTGAGGCTATACCTACAAATCTCCTGCGAAGGTTCACCCTCCTCTTTCTCCACTTCTGTGTTTTGGCTCATCATCATCTCACCCCTGGATTTGGGACAGCAGTCATCATCTGATCTGCTGATTGAGGTTCACAAAACCCTGAGAATTGGGAGGATCCTCCAGACCCACTCACAGACCTGGGACTTGCCAGCCTGCCAGCCTCCACCATTACTACATGAGATGATCCCTTGGGTGTCTGTGAGTTCTGTGAGGTGTTACAGTGAAATACAGATCCCTAATATGGGGGATATTACTGAGAGGAGGAGGAGGAGTTAATGTCTGAAATGATGGAGTGGCACGATAGTTTGGACATTTGGGACATCTTTAACCTCCGTCTCACTGGGACCTGCCTTGTGCTGTTCCTTATGAGAGAAATTGTTCAAGCATCCGCGTATCACAGGTTGTTAATAAGCCTTCCTCCAATCCTGATGCCATGTTCTTCTTCATATAGTTCATTTTCTCAGATTATTTGCTCAGCATACAGATTGAATAAGTATGGTGAAAGGACACAACCCTGACACACTCCCTCCCTGATTTTAAACCATGCAGCATCCCCTTGTTCTGTTTGAATGAAAGCCTCCTGGTCTATGTACAGTTTCCTCATGAGTACAATTAAGTGTTCTGGAATTCCCATTGTTTTCAAAGTTATCCATAATTTATTATGATCTACACAATCAAATGCTTTTGCTTAGCCAATAACACATAAGTAAACATCTTTCTGGTATTCTTTGCTTTGAGCCAAGATCCATCTGACATCAGCAATGATATCCCTTGTTCCATGTCTCTTTCTGAATCCAGCTTGCATTTCTAGAAGTTCCCTGTCAATATACTGCTGCAAATGTTTTAGAATTACCTTCAGTAAGATTTTACCTGCATGTGATATTAATGATATTGTTTAATAATTTCCACATAATATGAGATCACCTTTCTTTGGAATGGGTACAAATACGTATCTCTTCCAGTCAGTTGGGAAGTTAACTGTCTCCCAAATCTCTTGGCATAGCCAAGTGAGTGCCTCCAGCAGGGCATCCGTTTGTTGAAACATCTCAGTGGGAATTTCTTCAATTCCAGGAGCCTTGTTTTTTTTGCCAATTCCTTCATTGCAGCTTTGACTTCTTCCTTAAAATCCATTGGCTCTTGATCATATGCCACCTCCTGAAATGGATGATCATCTATCAATTCTTTTTGGTATAGTGACTGTGTATTCCATCCATCTTCTTTTGATGTTTCCTGCATCATTCAACATATTGCCCATGGAATCTTTCAAAATTGCAACTTAAGGCTTAAATTTTTTTCTCAGTTCTTTCAGCTTGAGAAATGCTGAGTATGTTCTTCCCTTTTGGTTTTCTAGCTCCAGGTATTTTCATATTTCATTATAATAATTGACTTTGTCTTCTCGAGCTGCTCTTTGAAATCCTCTGTTCAGCTCTTTTATCCTGTAGATTCTTCCATTGGCTTTAGCTACTCTCCATTCTAGGGAAAGTTTCAGCATCTCCTCTGACATCCACTTTGGTCTTTGCTTCCTTTCCTGTCTTTTTAACACCCCTTTTCTTTCTTCATGGATGATGTCCTTGATGTCATCCCACAATTCTGGTTTTCAGTCATTGGTGTTCAATGCATCAAATCTTTTCTTTAGATGGTCTCTAAATTCAGGTGGGATAAAATCAAAGTCATATTTTGGCTCTCATGGAGTTGTTTTAATTGCCTTCAGCTTAAACTTGAACTTGCATATGAGCAGTTGATGGTCTGTTACACAATCAGCTCCTGGCCTTATTTTGGCTGAAGATATTGTTGAGCTTCTCCATCACCTCTTGACAAAGATGTAGTCAATCTGATTCCTGTGTACTCCGTCTGGTGAAGTCCACATGTATAGCCACCATTTGTGTTGCTGAAAAAAAATATTTGCAATAAATAAGTAGTTGGTCTGCAAAATTCTATCATGTGATCTTCAGCATCATTTCTATCATCAAGACCATATTTTCTGACTACCAGTATTCTTCTTTGTTTCCAACTTTTGCATTCCAATCACCAGTGATAAATAACATATCTTGATTTCATGTTCTGTCAATTTCAGGCTGCAGATGTTGATAAAAATCTTCAAATTCCTCATCTTTGAGTTTGGAGGTTGGTGGGTAAATTTGAACAATAGCGACATTAACTGGTCTTCCTCATGTTGTTGTTATGTGCCATCAAGTCAGACCCAACTCATAGCTACCTCTCCTTGGGCTTCTGAGGCAGTATCACTATGGAAGTAGATTGTCCCATCTTCCTTCCAAGGAGTGGCTGGTGGGTTTGAACTGCCAGCCTTCTGGTTAGCAGTCAAGTGCCTTAGCCACTACACTACCAGAGCTCCCAGTCTTCCTCATAGGTGTATGGATATTATCTTGTCACTGATAGCACTGTACTTCAGGATAGACCTTAAAACATTCTTTATGATGATTAATACCACACCATTACTCTTCAACTTGTCATTCCTGGCATAGTAAATCATGTTTGTCTGATCTAAAATGGCCAAAAACAGTCCATTTCAGCTCAATAATGCCTAAGATATCCATCTTTATGCATTCCATTTAATTTTTTGACAACTTCCAATTTTTCTAGATTCATACTCTGTATATTCCATATTCTGATTATTAATGGATATTTTCAGCTCTTTCTTCTTCTCTTGTGACATGCCACATCAGCAAAAGGAGGTCCTGAAAGCTTTACTCCATCCACATCATTAAGGTTGGCTCTATTCTGAGCAAGTGGCTCTTTCCTAGTCATATTTGGAGTGCCTTCTGACCTGAGGAGCTCATCTTCTGGCACTATATCAGACAATGTTTCAGGGCTATTTTTCAGTAATATATCAAACAGTGTTTCACCACTATTCATACAGTTTTCACTGACCAATTATCTGAGAAGTGAATAGCCTCTTTCTTCTTTTGAATCTGTCTTAGGCTGGAAGTTCTCCTGAAACCTGTCCAACATGGCTAAACCTATTGGCACTTGAAATACTGATGGCACAGCCTCCAGCCCCACAGTGACACAAAAGCCACCACAGGATAACAAACAGACAGATGAGTTCATCTCCCTTAGGTGTTCCAAACTGCTCCACTCCCACTTCCCAGCCTTCCCTACCAGTTCTGGTCCTCTAAAGAGCTGTCTGCTGCTGCTTCCTGGCCTTCCCTACCAGTTCTGGCCCTCCATAACCCAGTTATGGAAGTATCCAAAGTAAATAAATCTACAAGATTATAAACAGAGAACCAGAGACATCAATTGGCAAATGAGGACAACTACAAACCAAAAAGAGGGAAAAAATAGTGTAGTTACAGAACTTCTAAATGGTGAAGAAATCAAGACAATTGCAACATAGAATGGACTTTTCTAAACTTGGGAAGAAAATTATAAATCACAGAGTAAACTCAAAGAATAATGATAAACCTTCACATCAAAATTTAAAAAAAAAAAGCACAAATATTTAGCAAATACTAAAACAGTAGCAATGAAGGAAGTGATAACACTATTCATAAACAAAACAAGCTCAGCACAGAAAATTATATGGAACAAAGAAAGCAGTAATACCATGAAGAAACATAACAAAATGACAACAACAGATTCATACTCGTTGATAATTACACTGAATGTAACCTAGTCCCAGTGGGACCGCAGAAGAGGGATGTTTGGTGCATGGAACCACCATGGGGGCAGACCACAGTAAGCCAGCCCTGGAACCAGAGAAGCCAGGTGTTTCTGTGCATGGAGTTCCCCAGGGGCAAGCCACAGTAAGCCAGCCTGGGACCAGCAGAAGGTGGGTATTTGCACCCTGGGGGCATGCTGGGTAAGTAAGCAGGGTGGGGGAGACCAGAAAATGAGCAGAGCTGTTTAGAACATCTAAGGGAGACAAACTTGTCTGTCAGTTTGTCATACTGTGGTGGCATAAGTGTTGCTGTGAGGCTGGAGGCTATGCTTGCTGTGTTTAAAATGCCAGCAGGATTACCCATGGTGGACAGGTTTCAGTGGAGCTTCCTGACTAAGACAGACTCAGGAAAAGGAAGAGGCCATCCACTTCTCAAAGAATTGGTCAGTGAAAACCTTGTGAATAGCAGTGAAACACTGTCTGATATTATTACTGAACAACTTTATAAATAGCCCTGAAACATTGTGTAATACAGTGCTAGAAGATGAGCCCCTCAGGTTGGAAGGCACTCAAAATGTGACTGAAGAAGAGCTGCCTCTTCATAGTAGAGCTAACTTTAATGATGTACAGTAAAACTTTTAAGACCCCCTTTTACTGATGTGGCACATCTCACGATAAGAAGAAATAGCTGCAAGCTTCCATTAATAATTGGAACATTGAATGGATGAAATATGAATCTAGGAAAATTGGAAGTTGTCAAAAATAAAATGGAATGCATAAAGATCAATATCCTTGGCATTAATAAACTGAAATGGACTACTATTATTAAAACTTATGTATCAACAACCAAAGCCAAAAATGAGGACACAGAAGATTTTACCAAATTCTGCAGTCTGGAATTGATGGAACATGTGATCAAGATGTGTTGATTATCACTGGTGATTTGAATGCAAAAGTTGGAAACAAAGAAGAATCAGTGGTAGTCAGAAAATATAGCCTTGGTGGTAAAAATTATGCTGGAGATTTACCACACTGTATCTTCATGCTGGAGATTACATGATAGACTTTTGCAAGGCCAACAACTTATTCATTGCCAATACCTTCCTTCAGCAACACAAACAGTGGCTATACATGTGGACAAAGCCAGATGGAGTACCCAGACTGACTACATCTGTGGCAAGAGCTGATAGAAATGTCTTCAGTCAAAACTAGGTCAGGAGCTGATTGTGGAACAGACCATCAACTGCTCATATGCAAGTTCAAGCTGAAGTTGAAGAAAATGAAAAGAACTCCATGAGAGCTGAAATATGACCTTGATTATATCCCTTCTGAATTTAGAGACCATTTAAAGAATATATATGGTGCACTGAACACCAATGACTGAAAACAAGAGGATTTGTGGGATGACATCAAGAACATCATCCATGAAGAAAGCAAAAGTTCATTAAAAAAACAGGGAAGGAAGAAAAGCCTAAAATGGATGTCATTAAAGTTGGCTCTACTCTGAGGAGGCAGCTCTTCTCCAGTCATATTTTGGGTGACTTCCAACCTGAGGGGCTCAACTTCTAGCACTGTATTGCACAATGTTTCAGGGATACTTATAAAGTTGTCCAGAAATAATATCAGACAGTCTTTCACTGCTATTCACAAGTTTTTCACTGGCCAATACTTTGAGAAGAAACTATCAAACTTGCCCTTGAATGGAGATAGCTAAAGCAAATGGAAGAATCTACAGGATGAAAGAGCTGAACAGAAGATTTCAAAGAATAGATTGAGAAGACAAAGTCAATTATTATAATGAAATGTGCAAATACATGGAGTTAGAAAGAACTGAGGAAAATAATTAAGCATCAAATTGCAGTATTGAAAGATTCCATAGGCAGTATGTCGAATAATGCAGGAAACATCGAAAGAAGATGGATGGAATACACAGA
>NW_006922243.1:41475-46134 GCF_000298275.1 Orycteropus afer afer
GGGAGTGTGTCAGGGTTGTGTCCTTTCACCATACTTATTCAATCTGTATGCTGAGCAAATAATCTGAGAAGCTGGACTATATGAAGAAGGACACGGCATCAGGATTGGAGGAAGGTTCATTAACACCTGAGATATGCAGATGACACAACTTTACTTGCTGAAAATAAGGATGACTTAAAGCACTTATTGATGGAGATTAAAAACTACAGTCTGCAGTATGGATAATACCTCAATATAAAGAAAACAAAAATCCTCACAACTAGGCCAATAAGCGCATCATGATAGATGGAGAAAAGATTGAAGTTGTCAAAGACTGTATTACATGGTTCTACAATCAACATCAATGGAAGCAGCAGTGGAGACATCAAAAGATGTATTGCATTGGGTAAATCTGTTGCAAAAGACTTCTTTCAAGAGCTGAAGAGCAAAGATATCTCCTTGAAGACTAAGATGCACCTAACCCAAGCCATGGTATTTTCAAAGTGGAGGGTCCATGAAAGAGGGGAATGCCTTCAACAAGATGGATTGGCATGGTGGCTGCATTTATGGGCTCAGGTATAGTAGAGATCACGAGGCTGTTACAGTAGTGGGCAGTATTTCATTCTGTTGTATATAAGGTCACTATGAATCAGAGATGACTCGATGGAACATAGCAACAACAAAAACAACAACACTGAATGTCAATGGATTAAATGCACCACTCAAGATATGGAGAGTTGCAGACTGGATAAGAAAACATAACCCATTGATATGTAGGTTACAAGAGACACACCTTATAGAGAAAGACAATAATAGACTAAAAATCAAAGGTTAGAAAAAGATTTATTAAGCAAATGGCAACCATAAAAGAGCAGAAGTAGAAATATTAATTTCTGATAAAATTAATTTTAAGATAAAAACCACCATAAGAGACAAGAAAGGACATTATATAATGACTAAAGGATTTATTGAATAAGATGACATAACTATAATAAATATCTACGCATCCAATGAAAGAGTCCCAAAATACATAAATCAAACTTTACAGAATTGAAAAGAAAAATAGATGACTCCACAGTCATAGTAGGAGACTTTAATACACCACTTTCAATCAAAGATAGAAAAACCAGAAAGAAACTCAACAAAGATGCAGAAGAACTAAACAATGCAATTCACCAAGTTAACCTTATAGACATCTATAGAGCATTTCACCCAACAACAGCATAATATACACTCTTTTCCAGTGCACATGGAACATTCTCCAGGATAGGCCATATGTTAGGCCACAAAGTGGGCCTTAATAAATTAAAAAACTTTGAAATACTGCAAAGCATCTTCTCAAATGATAATGCTATAAAATTAGAAATCAACAATAGGAAGATGAATGGAAATAGAGCAAACATATGGAAATTGATTAACACCCTCCTTGAAAATGACTAGGTAAAAGAAGTAACAAACAATGAAATTTAAAAATCCTTTGAATCAAATGAGAATGAAAGCACAACATACCAAAATCTTTGGGACATGGAAAAGCAGTGAGCAGAGGCCAATTTATAGCAAAAAATGACTATATCAAAAAAAGAAGAAAGAGCCAAAATCAACACCTTAACCTAACACCTCCAAAAATTAGAAAAAGATCAGGGAAAAAAAAAAAAAGACTACAGTCACCAAAAGAAAAAAGGTAATCAAGATTTGAGCAGAAATCAATGAAAGAGAAAATAGAAAGACAACAGAAAAAGATCAACAAGACTAGAAGTTGGTTTTTGAAAAGATTAATAAAATTGACAAATGACTGGAAAATTTAACAAAGGAAAAGAGGGAGAGACTACAAATAGCATGAATCAGAAATGAATTGGGCGACATCACAACAGAAATGACAGAAATTAAAAGGATAATATCAGGATACTATTAAGAACTAGGGAGCTCAGGTGGTGTAGTGCCTAAGGCATTTGACTGCTAACCAGAAGGCTGGTAGTTCAAACCCATGAACCACCCCTCAGAAGAAAGATCTCTACTTCTGTAGAGATACTGCCTTGGAAACCCAAGGAGGGGTCACTATGAGACTAATTCGACTTCACGACAGTGAGTTTGGTTTGTTTTTTAATTAAGAACTATACTCCAACAAATGTGAAAAAAAGAAACGGACAGATTTCTAGAAACATACTACTTACCTAAACTAACACTGAAGTGGAAAATTTGAACAGGCATATAACAAAACTAGAAATTGAACAGGTCATCAAAAAATTACCAACAAAAAGAAAGTCCTGGCCCAGATGGTTTCACCAGAGAATTCTACCAAACATTCAGAGAAGAACTGACACCAATCCTACTCAAACTACTCCAGAACCTAGAAAAAGATGCAATCTTCTCAAATTCATTTTATGATGCAAGCATAACCTTGATACCAAAACCAGGCAAAGACATCACTCAAAAGGAAAACTACAGACAAATATCCCTCATGAATATAGATGCAAACATCTCCAACAAAATCCTAGCCAATAGACTCCAACAATATATCAAAAAAGTAATATATTATGACCAAGTGGGATTCATACCAGGTACACAAGGATGGTTCAACATTAGAAAAACAATCAATATCTTCCATCATATAAATAAAACAAAGGGAAAAGACTACATTATCCTATCAATTGATGCAGAAAAGGCATTTGATAAAATCAAACACCCATTTCTGAATTAAAAAAAAAAAACTCTCAGAAAAATAGGAATAGAAGGGAAATTCCTCAACATAATAAAGGGCATATATGCAAAACCAACAGTCAACTTTATTCTCAAGGGAGAGAGACTGAAGCCATTCCTTTTGTGGACAGGAACCAGACAAGGATGTCCTCCATCACCACTTTTATTCAACACTGTGTTGGAAGTCCTAGCCTGGGCAATAAGGCAAGAAAGGGAAATCAAAGGCATCTAAATTGGTAAGGAAGAAGTAAACCATCCCTCTTTGCTGACAATATGGTACTATATATAGCAAACCCAAAAGACTCAGCCAAAAAAAAAAAAAAAAACTACCGGAACTAGTTGAAAGATTTAGCATAGTGGTGGGATACAAGATCAAATCCAAAAATCAGTTGGATTCCTCTACACCAGCAAAGAGATTGCTGAAAAACAAATAAGAAAATCACCATTTCAATAGCTACAAAAAAAAAAAAACAAAACTTGGGAATAAATATCACAAGGAACACAAAAGACCTGTACAAAGAAAACTACAAAACACTACTTCAAGAAGCCATAAGAGAGCTACATAAATGGAAGAACATACCATGCTCATTGATAGGAAGATTGAACATTGTGAAAATGTCAATTCTATGCAAAACCATCTATATATTCAATGCAATTCCAATCCAGATCTCATCAACATTCTTTAAGGATAAGGAAAAACCAATCATTAACTCTATATGGAAAGGAAAGAGATCTCAGATAAGAAAACAATATTGAAGAAGAAGAACAAAGTGGGAGGTCCCACACTTCTGGATCTCAAAGCCTACTATACAGCCACAACAGTCAAAACAGCCTGTACTGGTACAATGACATAGACCAGTGTAACAGAATTGAGAACCCAGAAATAGATCCATCACCTTATGGTCAGCTTATTTTTGACAAAGGGCTGAAATCCAATAAATGGGGAAGAGATGGTCTCTTTAACAAATGGTGCTGGCAAAACTGGATGTCCATCTGCAGAAAAATGAAACAAAATCCATACCTCACACCATATGCATAAAGTAATACCAGGGGGACCAAAGATTAAATGTGGAACCTGAAACTATAAAGTTCCTCAAGGAAAAACTAGGGGCAAATTTAGGGGCTCCAATTTATGACATAAATGGACTGTCAAGCATAACCCAAAATGCACAAACAGCAGAAGCTAAACTAGATGAATGAGACCTTCTAAAAATTAAGTTTTTATGTGCTTCCAAAGACTTCTCCAAAAGGATAAAAGAGAACCTACAGATTGGGGGAAATTATTCGGCAATGACATATCTGACCGGAATTTATCTCTCAAATGAATAGAAAACTCCAACACCTCAACAATAAAAAGACACATAATCAAATTTTAAAAATGGGCAGAAGACATGATAGACACTTCACCAAAGAGGACATTCAGGTGGCCATCAAACACATGAAGAAATGTTTTCAATCATTAGCCATTAGAATGCAACTGCTGTTGAGTCAGATCCAACTCATAGTAACCCTTCCTTGAGTTTCTGAAGCAATACCACTATGGAAGTAGATTGCCCAACCTTCCTTCTGAGGAGTGTCTGGAGGATTTGAACCATCAGCCTTCTGGTTAGCAGTCAAATGCCTTAAGCACTACACCACCAGAGATGCAAATCAAAACAAGAAGGAGATACTATCTTGCCCCAATACTAATAGCAAAGTTCAACAAGACTGAAAATAACAAATGCTGGAGGGATTAGGACTCTCATACACTGTTGGTTGGACTGTAAAATGATACAACCACTGTGGAAAGCAATATGAAAATTCCTGAAAAAGTTCAAATTAGAAATACCATTTGATCCAGCAATCCCATTACTAGGTATATATCCTGAAGAAGTGAAAGTCAGAACAAGAATAAATATATGCACACTCACATTCATTGCAGCACTATTTATGACAGCAAAAAGATGGAAACAACCTGGGTGTCCATCAACAGAAGAATGGATA
>NW_006922243.1:72479-83575 GCF_000298275.1 Orycteropus afer afer
GGGTTTGAACTGCCAGCCTTCTGGTTAGCAGTCAAGTAAGTGCCTTAGGCACTATGCTACCAGAGTTCCTCAGAGGAAATCAAACAAAGACCCACTGCCATATCCATTTTGCATTAGTCCTCAGGCTGTTCTTGCCTATTTTCAGAATATTAACATCTTGAAACAAAAACCAGAGAAGATAATATTTTGGTGACCAGTGAGATTTGATATCTAAAAAAGAGTAGGGACAAAATTTTGGTGTCTTGGCAGTAAGTTCCTGTGATAGATAAGGTTGTGTGTCACCTTGGGTGGATGCTGATTCTAAGTGGTTTAAGCAGTTGTGATGTAATCATTTCCATGATGAGTAGTTCTATGAGCAGCCATTCAGTTGAAAGGGAGTTTCCTCACGTGTGTGGCCTGTTTTCTATAGATATATGGATATCCTGGGAACACTGTCTAGCATTCTGTGGGATCTGAGTCCTGTCTCTAGCTCATCATCATCTCCGGTTCTTGAAGCTGAACCAGTAGCCTGCTATATTACCTACCAATCTTGGGATTGTTGCCTTTGCAGCCTGTAAACCAACAATCTGCCATTTTCCTGCTGATCTTGGATTTGTCATCCACTGAAATCAGCAGCCTGCTGTAACTTCTTCCAGTCTTGGGTTTTTCAGCCCTTGCAGCTTCATGTGTCAGAAGAAGTCTCCAGCTTGTGCTTGACCCCTGAACTAGGGAATTGCCAGCCTCTACAACAGAATGAGCCATTTCTTCCCTAAGATAAACTTCTCTCTCTCTCTCTCCATGTATATGTGTCAAATACCTTAAACACTACTCCACCAGAGCTCCAACACATACACACGTGTGCACGTACACATGTGTGTGTTTCACTGGTTTTGATTTTCTAAAGAACCAGCCTAAGACATTTTGGTACTGAGAGTGGTTCCGGAAAAACAAAATTGGAAGGATAAGTTTCCTAAATTGGTTCTCAAATTTGATTAGTCATAAAGGCACTGACTAATCTGCTTCCATCAGTGAAGAAGATGCCACTAATCCATGGCATGAGATAGTAGTATTAATACACAAAATAGCACCAACAATAGATCAAGTGTTGGTGAGAAGCAAGGCTCTAGGTGATCACATTTATTTTTTTAATTTAATCTTAGAAGAATGAAGAGTATAAGGAAACTGGTTGGTTGGTTCTACTTAAGCTAGACAAAGGAGCTCTGGTAGCATAGTGGCTAAGACACTTGACTGCTAATCAGAAGGCTGGCAGTTCAAACCCACCAGCCACTCCTCGGAAGGAAGATGGGGCAATCTACTTCCGTAGTGATACTGCCTCGGAAACCCAAGGAGGGGTCACTATGAGTCAGGTCCGACTTGACGGCACATAACGACAACAAGAAGCTAGACAAAGTGGTGAAAGAACAAGAATAGCTGAAGGTTTCAGTCATAGCTTAAGTGTTACATAAAAGACTTCAATGTTTTCAATTTTTCTGTGAAAGAAAGACTTACTTCTTGTAGTAACAGAGCTGATATTGCCAAAAACCAAACCCATAGTCTTATCATGAGAGTAGCTGGATTACAACGCCAATTGAATTGCCAACCTTGAATGGTGTCTGACATTAAAGGGAGGGCATTGATTGGGAAGAAGTGGGATTCTGAAACTTGGGATAGGGACATATGGGTGGATAATCAGGAAGCTGGGGACATCAAACATCTAAATTCTCTTGACTCCCTCCTGCCAATTCAACCAGCCTTCTCACTCCCATCTGATGAGAATAACTGAGGTGTGCTTGCTAAATTGTTGTTGCTTAAGGCAGATGCCTTAAAAGACATTGAAGAATGTTCCCAGGAACCACCCCTACCATCCATCGTTGCTTCTAGACCTATTGTTGTGGGTCCAGGAAAGAAATTGATGACCACTATAATGTCTGTCCAGTAGGAGCACTGGTAGCATAGTGCCTAAGGCACTTGTCTGCTAACCAGAAGGCTGGCAGTTCAAACCCACCAGCCATTCCTTGGAAGGAAGGTTGGGCAATCTACTTCCGTAGTGATACTGCCACAGAAACCCAAGAAGGGGTCGCTATGAGTCAGGTCCGACTCAACAGCACATAACAACAACAACATAATGTCCAGTAATCTAGAAGAGTCTTTATTCAGCCAGGCTGCAGGGAACTAAAGCATTTTCCTCAACTGAAGCCCCAAGCCTGATTTCAGGCAGGCTTTATAAAGCTTAAAACACAAGCAAGCAAGCAAGCAATGATACAGAAGCAGAAGTTGCAGTTAATTACACTTCTTTGTTTCAAGGTTACCCTTCTTTGTTTCAAGGACTTAAAGTACATGCCTAGCACAGGTGTTCATCAAGGGGTGAGGGGTGTTAGTTCTGATAACCACATCAGAGGCATCCTGTTTATCAAGGGGTTTTTTGGCTGCTTAATGAGCCTAGGGTAACGGGGGGTCACCACCTAACCCACTGGAGCGAGGGGAAGATGAGATGGTCACTTCATTACATAAAATGGAGTTTTAGCAAGATATTGCAAGTTATAGCTGGACATTACAAAAATAGAGTCACAAAATGGAGTTACTCACTCCACTATAACTAGACTTAAGTCCCAGCGAGCCCCAAAAGGTAAAGTACAGAATGTATCCCAAGAAAAGGTATGCTACACTCAAAAAGAACTGTTGGATTTTTCTGATATGTACAAACAGAAAACTGGAGAACATATGTGGGAATGGCTATTAAGGGTGTGGGATAATAGTGCAAGGAATATAATGTTGGACCAGTCTGAGTTTATTGATTTGGGCCCACTAAAGCATAGATTCAGTGTTTCAGCTCGAGAGGTTAGAAAAGGATCTAATAATTTATTTGGTTGGATTATGCAGTGGGCTATACTAAGTCAAGTAGAAGTACCAGACCTGTCTTGATATAATGCAGAAGAAGGTACACAAAGTCTCAGGGAAATTGCCAGGTTAGAATGGATTTATCAGATTCACTTATCAGACCTACAGACCCACAAATGGAGTGCTCAGAGTACACACCCTTTACCACCATGATGAGCCCCAATATCCTTGAAGAGTGATGTGATTGCTATTTTATGGAGGCCAGATTTGACAGTGGGAACTGTTCTAATTGAATTATGACACCTAACTACATTGAAGCTGATTGGATCCTGGGGTGGTAGTCCTAAATCAACAAAGACAAGGTGGGTGTGATTACCATAATGGACAGCAGGTCAAAACCATATTCGCAATAGTCTGACATGTATGGAGTTATGGCATTGGCTACTTAGACATGGTGTCCCTAGGAGTGAAATACATGGAAATCTACTAAATACTTACTTGATCTGTACCAGGAGAAGAATTCTAGGTCAGGTGAACAGCATTCTAAATTGAATCACCAGAATACAGAGTCAGCCTGTCAATCAATTCCCAGACTTGAGCCAGTTTACAGACCCACAACGCTTTGAATTAAGGGGAGATTGGGTCCCCTTGAGGAAGGACCTCATTTCACAGACAAAAATTTATACTGTTAATCTCTCTTCCAGTCTTCTTCAAAGGGATCTATGGCCTTTTACAAGAGTGACTTCATTGGGGCAAAGGAAATAATTAGATATTCAGTGATTACTGGATACTGGCTCTGAATTGACACTAATTCCAGGAGACACAAAATGTCACTGTAGTCCACTCGTCACAGTGGCAGCATATGGAAGTCAAGTTACTGATGGAGTCTGTGATAGCTGGAGCTGTGTGTCAACTTGACTGGACCACAATTCTATGTGGTTTAAGCAGTTGTGATGTGGTTATTCTCATGATGGGATCAGATGAATATGTTTTGAGTAGCCAATCTGTTGAAAGGGAGTTTACTTAGGGGTGTGTCCTGCTTCCAGTATATTTATGGACATCCTGGGAAAAGAGACACCCTTCTGTCGATCAGGATTCTGTTGTGCTGCCTACAACTGTCCGTGAGTGAACAATCCACCATTCGGCCTGGAGATCTTGGATTTGTCATTTGTTGGAGTCAACAGCCAGTATACTGCCTGCCAACCTTGAGCTCCTCAGCCTCTGCAGCTGTGAGAGTCAGGAAAAGCCTCCAGCTTGATGTTTGATTCAAGAACTTTGGACTTGCCAGCTTCTGTAAGTGTGTGAGCCATTTTCCTAAGATAAATTTCTCTTTTTCTCTATATATAAGCTTTACTGGTTTTGTTTCTCTAGAGAACCTAGTCTAACACAGAGTCTTAGCTCAGGTCCATCTCATACTGTGTCCAGTTGGTCCCTGAACATATCTTGTATTGATTTCCCCAGTTCCAGAATGCGTAATTGGAATAGATAAACTCAGCAATTGGCAGAATGCCCACATTGGATCCCTAACATGTGGAATAAGGGCTATTATGGTAGAAAGAAAAACAAGTGGAAGCCATTAGAAGTGCCCTTGCCTAGGAAAATAATAAACCAAAAGCAATGCCCTATTACAGGAGGGATTACAGAGATTAGTGCATCAACAAGAACTTGAAGGATGAAGGGGTAGTGATTCCCACCACACCTCCTTTTAACTCACTTATTTGGCCTGTGCAAAAAAATGGATGGATCTTGGAGAATGACAGTGCATTATCATAAACTTAATCAAGTGGTGACTACAACTGTAGTTGCTATCCAGATGTGGTTTCATTGCTTGAGCAAATTAATACATCTCCTGGTACCTGGTATGTAACTATTGATTTGGCCAACACCTTTATCTTAATACCAATTTTGAAGGATAATCTGAAGCAGTTTGCCTTCAGCTAGCAAAGCCAACAGTACACTTTCACCATGTTACCTCAGAGGTATATCAACTCTCCAGCACTATGTCATAATTTAGTCTGCAGGGACCTTCCCTTCCACAAGACAACACACTGGTCCATTACATTGATGACATTATGCTGACTGGACCTAGTAAGGAGAAAGTATCAATGACTTATTGGTGAGACTTATTGGTGAGGTATCTGTGTGCTAGAGGGTGGGAAATTAACCTTACAAAACTTCATGTGCCTTCCACCTCAGTGAAATTTCTAGGGGTTCAGTTGTCGGGGCATATCAAGATATTCCTACTAAACTGAAAGATATGTTATTACATCTGGCCCCTCCCACAACTAAAAAGAAGGTGCAATGCCTAGTGGGCCTCTGTGGATTTTGGAGGCAACATATCCCTCATTTGGGTGTGCTCCTCTGGCCTATTTATGAGATGGCTTGAAAAGCTACTAGTTTTGAGTGGGCCCCAGAACAACAGAAGGCTCTGCAAAAAATTCAGGCTGTCATGCAAGCCACTCTGCCACGTGGGCCATATGAACCTGCTGATCCAATGGTTCTTGAAGTGTCAGTGGAAGATAGAGATGTTGCTTGGAGTCTTTGGCAGGCCCCTATTGGTGAATCACAGCACAGACCCTTCGGATTTTGGAGCAAAGTCCTGCCATCCTCTGCAGATACTCTTCTTTCAAGAAACAGCTTTTGGCTTGTTACTAGGCCTTAGTAGACATGGAAAGCCTTACCATGTGGCCTGAGCTTGCCACTGTTAACTGAGAATTGTCTGACCCACAGATTCATAAAGTTGGACATGCACAACAGCACTCCATGATCAAATGGAAGTGGTGTAGAAGAGATCAAGATCGAGTTCAAGCAGGACCTGAAGGCACAAGTAAGTTGCCTGAGAGAGTGGTCCAAATGCCTTTGGTCTCCACTCTAGTCACATTACTTTCCCTTTCCCGATCTTCATCTATGGCCTCATGGGGAGTTCTTTATAAGTTGACTGAGGAAGAGAAAACTTGTACATGGTTTACAGATGGTTCTGTGCAATATGCAGACACCACTCGAAAGTGGACAGCAGCAGCATTACAGCCCCTTTCTGGGACTTCCCTGAAGGACATTGGTGAAGGGAAATCATCCCAATGGGCAGAACTCCTAGCCGTGCATCTGGCTGTTTACTTTGCATGGAACAAGGAATGGGTCCAACAAGCATACAAGAAAAGGTCTTGATACCCTGGAAGTAAGTACTCACATTTGAAGCCTAGACACTTGGGATCTAACTAACAAGAAGTAGAAACAAGATTTAAAGTCATGGAAATAGCTACACATAATAGGAACTTAAAAGTGTTTAATCCAGCAAGCAGTGGATATATGGCCTTGGTGATCTGGAAGTAGTTTCCAATGTATGGAACCAAGATCTGAGTTCCAACAGAGGAGACAAGGAGTAGTTTCTAGTTGCTCATACTTGAAACATAGAAAACTGGTATTAATAAGTAAAGGAGACAAGACTTTAGTGCCCTGGACATAATTAGTCTCACTAAGAACTAGACAGTTGGATCCAGCAATCACAGGAAACAGAAACTTAGTACCCTGAGAGAGAGGATCGGTACTAATACTTGAATCCCTCTGACCTGGTATCTAACAAACTGTGGATGCCGGGGAACAGGTGTATGTACTTGGAAGCTAGATATATGTAAAGTCAAAACACAGAGAAGACGTGGACTAATTACTGAAAGTGTTATTGTCCACAGTCAGGACCTATGGACTTGAAATATAAAAGTAGAGAATGAAAAGTTTTGTTGATTTTGTTCCACTAATTCATGTCCTAGAGACCTTTGATCCATGAAGCAGTGAAGAAAAGACCAGGAAGAAGTTGCACACCCTCAGAATCTATATACTTCTTCTCCAACAACAACAACAAAAATAAAAATATATATGTTAATATCCTGGATGTAGTTGCCCTTCCTCAGAACCTAGACATTCTCTGTCTAATGAAAAATGGTATCTCCTTAGGCTTTGTTGCCCAATGAACACTTTTCAAAAATTGAGTCCCAGACACCAGAGATCCACAAGCAGAGTGAAATAGGCTTTGGTGCCCTGGGTGTTGTTGCCCATATTCAGAACCTAGAGATCCAAAAAGCAAAGAAGAAAAGGCCTTGGTGATGGGGCATAAATTGCTGTTTCTTGTTGTTGTTGTTGTTGTTAGGTGCTGTCAAGTCAGTTTCAACTCATAGCAACCCTATGTACAGCAGAACTAAGTTTCTTTTTAGAATCTGGGAACATCTCCAACAAAAAGGGGATAAAAGGCCTTTTCTAGGGAAGAATTATCCATAGCAAGATCCTAGACACCAGATGTTTAACGAAGAGAGAAGACCAGGTTTGATAAGCTAGGAATAGTTGGCCATTCTTAGAACATATAGCTTGGGATTCTACATGCAGAGGATGCAAGGCTTTTTTTGTCCGGAGACTAGTTACCCTCACTCACAATCTACAGACTAATTCCAGAAGGCAGAAAAATCAACATTTTATTGCTCTGTAGCAGTTGCCATTACTCAGAACCTGACACCTGGGATCTAAAAAGTAGAAGAGAAAGGTTATAGTACTCTGGGGGGTGGTCACTAACTCATAATTTAGAGAACTAAGATACAAGCAGAAGAGATAAGGTCTTTGACTTCTTGGAGTAACTACTCATACTTGCATAGTGACATCAAATAAGCTAAGGAGAAATGGTTTGAGGCCTACACAGTGGCAGAAGTGTGATTTAGACAAACTCCTTTGCACACATTCATACACACACACACATGAATGAAGGTGGAATCCTTAAAGAGCTTTGAGAAAGTGTAGACTAGAAAAAAATCTGCCTTCTGCAGAGAAATGACAAGAAAAACTGCTTTAGTATTAAATGAAAAAGAAAAATTTAATCTCCTTTTGGAATTTTTAAACATAGAACTACTCACATATACTTTGAGGGATTTGGATTGATACTATCCCCATGAATTGAATGAAAGCCAAGCACTTGTTCCATAGTGTCAGCACCCTGGAGAGCCTGATAGTTGTTGTTGTTGTTAGGTGCCATCCACTAAACTAAATCATCTTTGCAGAAACACATACTCTGAATCCATTCACCTCAGTATTCCCACAGTTTAGTTCAGCCAACATGAATTATGAAATTTATATAGTTAGAAATTAGAAAACATAGAAGAAAACAAACTACCATGACTGATTGTCAACAGAAAACAAACTGCTGATTCTGACCACCAAAAACTTTAGATATTAAACTGATCTGATGAATATATATATATATATATATACATAATCACTGCCATCAAGTCAGATGCAACTGATCCAACTCATAGTGACCCCTCCTTGGGTTTCCAAGGAGGTATCATTATAGAAGTAGATTGCCCAACCTTCCTTCTGAGGAGTGGCTGGTGGTGAAAAAATAATACATCATGTGTATTGTTCTGATGATGAGTGGAGTGTTCTTCTATACATGTCCATTAGGTGTAATTGGCCTATGGCATTATTTAAGTCCCCTATGTCCTCAGGATTCCTGGTGGTTCAATGATTAAGCATTCAGCTGCTAACCAAAAAAGTTGGCAGTTCAAACCCACCAGCAGTTCTGCAGTAGAAACATGTGGCAGTCTAGTTTCATAAAGATTTACAGCCTTAGAAACACTATGGGACAGTTCTATTCTGTCCTATAGGGTTGCTACAGTTGATATGAGTCAGCATCAACTAGACGGCAATAGGTCTGGATTTTTTTTTCCTTATGTCCTTATCAATCTTCTTTTTAGATGTTATATTCATGTACATGGGTCATTTCCCAAGTACATCATATGCTAGGCTTTAAAAAAAGATGGAAATTATACCAAGTATCTTCTAAGGTCACCACGAGTAAAATAAAAAAAAAAATTAAGAGCAGAAGTAGAATTAAGAAACAGAAAAATTCAGGAAAATTAAGCAATGCACTACAAAACAGCTATTGGGTCAAGGAAGAAAGTAAGAGTGAAATAAAAATATTTATGTCTGGTGTGATAGTCATGGTTATGGGTCAACTTGGCTGGGCCTGGCTTTGAGTGGCTAAGCAGCTGCATGTAGTTATTCTCCATGAGGAGACTGGTAATCAACTCCATGGTAGAATCTACTGTGAGCAGCTGAGTAGCTACCTTAGGGATGTTGTCTGCTTCCAGTATATAAGAAGCTTTGAGAAAGGAGTTCCGGTAAGATGGAGGAATAGGCAGAAGGACTGCATAGACCCTCTTCAACAAATAAAAGGGGAACCAATTAACACAGATACAGAACATAATTCTGGACCCTTGAGCTTTGAAGGGAAGGATATAGAAGTGGACTAAACTCCAACTAGCAGAAGAATTTGCATGAAAATACCAAAAAAGGAGACATACAGAGCTGCAGTCTGGCAGTGATCCTGATGACACAGACAGCTTGTTATTGCTGAGTGGTGGGAAGACCTAAGAATTAACCTAAAATTCAGCCCTGACAGCCATGAACTTCACAGAAGACTGCTCTGGCGGCTGAGGAATAAAAGGGAAACCAGCAAAGAGAAAAGAGGGCTGAGCTGTGGACTTTTGTCTGTCCGGAGGGCACAGCCATTTTGAATGTTTACAAGCTGCTTGACCATTTTGGATATTTAAAGTGACAACATTCTCCCAGATTCCAGGGACTTAAGAACAGGCTCCTCTTGCTGGGAACCTCAAAGACATCCTGGACACATGGACTATGGGAAAGGTGTGACATTCCCTTTGTTACTCTTATATCTCACTCCCTCTTGGTGAACAGAGATGTGACCATCCCTCACTCCCATCAAACTTATAGGCTGGCAGGAATTCCATCCCAGCCTGTGTGTTCAGATGGAGCCTGGGTGCCCTGCCCCACCCTGACCAGACTTTTTTTCCTTTGTTTAAGTTTGTTTCTTTTTGTCTGTTTTAAACCTATTACTATTATTATTACTTTTGTCCTTTTTATTATTCTTTATTCTTCCTTTCCCATGTTCTAGTTTTCAGCTTTTTTTTCTTTTCCCTGTTCCTGGTTCTGATTTTTTTTTTTTTTCTTTTCTTTCTTGTGGGTAACCCTACTTGTTCTTTTTCTTTTTGCATTTTTACTATAATTTTCTCTTCACTATTCAACTTCTGTACTTTTTTCTCTTATTGCCCTCTACCTAGATATTGTGGTATTTTGTTTTGTTTTATTTTTGTTTTTCTCACTTTTCTCTTTTTTGATTACTGTTCCTGTGTGATTACATGGTGAAGTTTTTGTCCATTTGCTTTTAGTTTTCTGATGGTTATTCAATTGCTATTCTTGTCTAACTGAGTTGGAGACAGCAACAGTTCCCATATGACACAACTACACCTGCACCTCCTGCAGCTTCAGTTACTGAGTGAGAGTCACCACCTCTTTCTCCACCAATGGGCCTACAATAAACAACCACCAAGAAGAGCCTGAATCACCCTTGGCTGCTCTTCACAAACAGTTAAGAGAGATATAAATGCAATATCACAATGTCTCAGAGAAAAAACACCATCACAGTCACACAAAGAACCAACATAAAGTGGTAGACACAAGGGAGCAGGATACAGATCCAGAAAACATCCTTGAGGAAAAAACAGCATTGGAACTCCCTGATAAAGGATTCAAAAGAATTATATTTAGGTATTTTCAAAGGATTGATAGACAGATCAAGGAAAACACAGAAAAAACCCTAAAAGAATTTTGGAAAAAAATACAAGAACAAAATGACAAAATAAATGGAAAGTTGGAAATTATTCAAAATCTACAGAAAGAAACCTAGAAGATTAATACTAAATTGTCAGAAAAAGATAACACATTGAAAGGGCAAAGGACTAAAATTGATGCAATGGAACACAGAACTAATGAGATTGAAGACCAATACCTGAATACATATTTGGAAAGGGATCAATCAGAAAATAAATCAAAACAAAATGAAGAAAGCCTAAGGGTCATGTGGCATACCATCAAAAGGAAGAACATATGTGTCATTGGGATTCCAGAACAGGAAAAGAGAAATAAAACCACTGAGAAAATTGTCAAAGATTTCTTGGAGGGGAACTTCCCTGATATGATGAAAGATGAGAATATATACATTCAGGAGTCCAACGAACCCCAAACAGGACAGACCCAATGAGAAAATCACCAAGACATATCATCATCAAACTCATCAAAACCAAAGACAAAGACAGAATCCTGAAAGCAGCATGGGAAAAACAAAAAGTTACTTACAAATGACAACTAGTAAGAATAAGCTCTGATTCTCAGCAGAAACCATGAAAGCAAGAAGGCAATGGGATGGTATATATAAAACCCTG
>NW_006922243.1:85775-86463 GCF_000298275.1 Orycteropus afer afer
CATGAATATAGATGCAAAAATCTTCAACAAAATCCTAGCCAATAGACTCCAACAACATATCAAGAAAATCATTCATTATGACCAAGTAGGGTTCATATCAGGTATGCAAGGGTAGTTCAACCTTAGAAAAACAATCAACATCACCCACCACATAAGTAAAACAAGGAAAAGAACCACATGATCATATCAATTGATGCAGAAAAGGCATTTGATAAAATCCAACACCCATTCTTGATCAAAACTCTCAGCAATATAGGAATAGAAGGGACATTCCTCAACATAATAAAGGGCATCTATTCAAAACCAACAGCCAACATTATACTCAATGGAGAGAGACTGAAAACATTCATCTTGGGAACAGGTACCAGACAAGGATGTCCGCTATTACCACTTCTATTCAACGTTGTACTGGAAGTCCTACAAGGGCAATGAGGAAAGAAAGGGAAATCAAAGGCATGCAAATAGGTAAGGAAGAAGTCAAAGTATCCCTATTTGCAGATGATATGATCCTATACCTAGAAACCCAAGAGACTCAGTCAAAAACCTACTGGAACTAATTGAGAGATTTAGCATCATGGCAGGATACAAGAACAACATCCAAAATTCAGTTGGATTCTTCTCCACCAGCAAAGAGATTGCTAAAAAAGAAATAAGGAAATCAATACCATTTGCAATAGCTACCAAAAAA
>NW_006922243.1:91447-92521 GCF_000298275.1 Orycteropus afer afer
ACCTTAGGCTTTCTTCATTTTGTTTTGATTTTTTTTCTGATTGATCCTTTCCCAAAGAAGTATTCAGGCATTTGTCTTCCATCTCATTAATTCTGTCTTCCATCACATCAATTCTTCTCCTTTGCCCTTCCAATGTGTTATCTATTTCTGACAATTTCATATTAATCTTCTGGATTTCTTTTTGTAAATTTAGAATCATTTCTAATTTTTCATTTATTTTATGATTTTCTTCTTGTATTTTCTTCCAAAGTTCTTTTAAGGTTTTTTCTGAGTTTTCTTTGTTCTGTCTCTCAATCCTTTGAAGATACCTAACGATAATTCTTTTGAATTCCTTATCAGAGAGTTCCAATGCTGCCTCTTCCTTAGGGAGGCATTCTGGGTCTGTATCCTGCTCCCTTGTTTCTACCACTTTATCCTGCTTCTTTGCGTGGACTGTGATGGTCTGTTGTTTCCAAGGCATCCTGGCGTTTTTGTATTTAGATCTCTGTTAACTGTTTGTGAAGAGCAGCCAAGGGTGATTCAAGCTCTTCTTGGTGGTTTTTTATCATTGGCCAATTGGTGGAAAAGGAGTTAGTGGCTCTCACGCAGTTAGTGATGTTGCAGGAGGTGTGCGTGTAGTTGTGTGTTATGGGGACTGTTGTTGTCTCCCACTCAGTTAGATACAAATTACAAGTGAATAACCATAAAAAAAACCTAAAAACCCATGGATGAAAAACACACCATGTAATCACAGAGGAACAGTAATTCAAAAAAGAAAAAGTGGAAAGAAAGAAGAAAAAACAAGAAAACCTGTAATATATGGGGATAGGGCACTAAGAAAAAAAAAGTAGGGAAGGAGAATAATAAATGAAGAAAAAAAGTAGGAAAAAAGCAAAAAGAAAAACAAGGAACAGGGTTAATCATGAGAAAAAAGGGGGAAAAGAAAAGAAAAAAAACTTAAATTAAAAAAAAAAAAAATTCAACCAGGGAGAAGGAAAAGAAAAAATGCTGAAAACTAGGACATGGTAGGGGAAGATTAAGAATAATAATAAAAAGGACAAAAGTATTAATAATATTAGTTGTTTTAAAACAGAC
>NW_006922243.1:92901-94461 GCF_000298275.1 Orycteropus afer afer
GTCTTTTTAGACCTTCAAAATGTTGGGGCCCTGCAGACAGGCAAAAGTCCACAGTTCAGCCCACCTTTCTCTTCACCTTCTCTGTTTGTTCCCCAGCCACCATGCATAGTCCTCCACGCAGTCTCTGGATAGCAGGGCTGATTTTCAGGTTAATTCTTAGGTCTTACCACCACTCGGGAATCTCCATGCTGTCTGTGCCATCAGGATTGCTCAGGATCACTGCCAGACCGCAGCTCCGTATGTCTCCTTTCTCGGTATTTTCATGCAAATTCTTCTGCTAGTTGGGGTTTAGTCCACTTCTATATCCTTCCCTTCAAGGCTCAGGAGTCCAAGATTATCTTCTGTATCTGTGTTAATTGGTTTCCCTTTTCTTTGTTGAAGAGGGTCTATGCAGTCTTTCTGCCTAGTCTGCCATCTTACCCCCAATCAACATTTTTTAAGGATATGGAAAAACTAATCACTAACTTTATATGGAAAGGAAATAAACCCCAGATAAGCAAAGAACTACTGAAGAAGAAGAACAAAGTAGGAGGTTTCACACTGCTGGGTCTCAAAACCTATTATATAGCCACAGTAGTCAAAACTGCCTGGTACTGGTGAAATGAAAGACACATAGACCAATGGAATAGAATTGAGAACCCAGAAATAGATCGTGCTTATGGTCAGCTGATCTTTGACAAAGAGCCAAAATCCATTAAATGGGGAAGAGAATGTTTGTTTAATAATGGTGCTGGTAAAACTGGAGATCCATTTGCAGAAAAATGAAACAAGATCTGTACCTTACACCATACACAAAAACTAACTCTGGATGGATCAAAGACTTAAATGTGAAACCTAAAACTATGGAGTTCCTCAAGGAAAACCTAGGGCCAAATGTATGGGCCCTGATATACTGCAGAGGAAGAGGCCATCCACTTCTCAAAGAATTGGCCAGGGAAAACCTTATGAATAGCAGAGTAATACTGTCTGGTACATTGATGTGCAACTTCTTGAATAGGCCAGAAACATTGTCTAATACAGAGGAGGAAGATGAGTCACTTAGCTTAGAAAACTCTCAAAGTAAGACTGGGCAAGAGCTGCATTATCAGAGTAAAATCAGCCTTACTCATATGCGTAAGATAAAGCTTTCAAGACCTCCATTTGCTGATGCGGCACCACTCAAATTGAGGAGAAACAGTGGCAAACATCCACTAATAATCAGAACATGGAATGTATGAAGTATGAATCTAGGAAAGTTGTAAGTTGTGAAAAATGAAATGGAATGCATAAAGATTGAGATCCTAGGCATTAGTGAGCTGAAATGGACTGGTTTTGGCCATTTTGAATCAGACAACTATATGATCTACTATGCTGGAATGACAGTTTAGAGGAATGGCCTGGCAATCATCATCACAAAGGATGGTTCAAGATCTGCCCTGAAGTATAATACTGTCAGTGATAGGATGATAACCATACACCTACAAGGAAGACCCGTTAATATGACTATTATTCAAATTTATGCACCAACCACCAAAGCCAAAGATGAGGAAACTGAAGATTTTTATCAACTTCTGCAGTCTG
>NW_006922243.1:94966-95923 GCF_000298275.1 Orycteropus afer afer
ATCAACTTCTGCAGTCTGAAATTGACTGAACATGCAATCAGGATGTGTTAATTATCACTGGTGACTGGAATGCAAAAGTTGGAAAAAAAGAAGAATCACTGGTAGTTGTAAAATTTGGCCTTGGTGACAGAAATAATGCTGGAACTTGCATCATAGAATTTTGCAAGACCAAAGACTTATCCATTGCAAACACCTTTTTTCAACAACACAAATGGCAGCTCTACATGTGGACTTCACCAGATGGACACACAGGAATCAGATTGACTACATATGTGGCAAGAGGTGATGAAAAAACTCAATATCTCCAGCCAAAACCAGGCCAGGAGTTGACTGTGGAACAGACCATCAACTGTTCACATGCAAGATCAACTTGAAGTCAAGACAATTAAAACAAGTCCACGAGAGCCAAAATGTGATCTTGAATATATCCCTCCTGAATTTAGAGAACATCTAAAGAATAGATCTTATGCATTGAACACCAATGACCAAAAACCAGAATTGTGGGATGACATCAAGAGCATCATCCATGAACAAAGCAAGAGGTCACTAAAAAGACAACAAAAGAAGACAAAAATCAATGACAAAAGAGACTCTGAAACTTGCCCTTGAGTGGAGAGTAGCTAAAACAAATGGAAGAAATGACAAGGTAAAAGAATTGAACTGAAGATTTCAAAGAGCAGCTCAAGAAGACAAAGCCAATTACTATGATGAAATGTGCAAAGACCTGGTGTAGAAAACCAAAAGGAAAGAATATGATCAGCATTTCTCAAGCTGAAAGAATTGAGGAAAAAATTTAAGCCTCAAGTTGCAATATTGAAAGATACTAAGGGCAAAATATTGAATGATGCAGGAATCATCAAAGGAAGATGGAAGGAATACACAGAGTCACTGTACCAAAAAGAACTGGTAGATCTTCATCCATTTCAGGAGGTGGCATATGATCTAGAACCAATGGTA
>NW_006922243.1:96883-97876 GCF_000298275.1 Orycteropus afer afer
TTTCCAATCGCCTTGTATGCATGTGAGAGCTGGACAATTAATAAGGAAGACTGAAGAAGAGTTGATGCTTTTGAGTTTTGGTGCTGGTGAGGAATGCTGAAAGTACTATGGACTGCTAAAAGAACTAACAGATCTGTCCTGGAGGAAGTGCAGCCGAGATGCTCCTTGGAAGTGAGAATGGCCTGACTTCATCTCACCTACTTTGGTCATCTTGTCAGAGGGGACCATTCCCTGAAGAAGGATATCATGCTTGGTAAGGTGGAGGGTAGACAAAAGAGAGGAAGGCCTTTGACAAGATGGATTGACACAGTGGCTGCAACGATGGGCTCAAGTATAGCAAGGATCATGGAGCTGGTGTGGGATCAGGCGGGGTTTTGTTCTGCTGTGCATGGGGTCGCTATTAGTTGGAAATGACTCAACAGCACCTAACAACAACAACACAATGTACAGCATAAATAGATTATCAATCATAACCGAAAATACACAAACAGTGGAAGAGAAACTAGATGAATGGGACATTCTAAATATAAATTTTTTTATGTGCTTCCAAGGACTTCTCCAAAAGAGTCAAAAGAGAACCTACCAATTGGGAATTAATATTTGCTAATGACATATCTGACAAGGGATTTACTGCTAGAATTTATAGGAAAGTCCAACACCTCAATAAATAAACGGCAAATAATCCAATTTAAAAATTGGTAGAAGACATGAATAGACATTTCACCAAGGGGGATATTCAGACAGCCAACAAAATATGAAGAGATGCTCACATTCATTAGCCATTAGAGAGATGCAAATCAAAACAACAATGAGATATCATCTTGCCCCAGCACTAGCAGCAAAGTTCAACAAGATAGATAATAATTAATGCTGACAAGGATGTGGAGAAATTGGGACTCTCATACACTGCTGGTAGAACTGTAAAATGGTACAATCATTGTGGAAAGCAGTATGGCGATTCCTTAAAAACTTGGAAATAGAAATACCATTTGA
>NW_006922243.1:98226-99802 GCF_000298275.1 Orycteropus afer afer
CTGTTATTGCAAAAATCAAGGAACAGTTTAGATATGGAAGGAAATTTTCTTTGTTGGTTATCAGGGGTGGAAGGGAGGGGAGGGAACACTGTTAGATAGGTAGAGATAAGTATTGATTTGGGTGAAGAGAAGGGCAATGTACCAAATGTGAGTGATCAACATGGAGGCTTCTCTTAACTGAGAAAGCTACTAGCTGCTGAGGCTGACAAACTCAAGGTGGACAAATAAAATGGCAAAGTCCCAAAATTATCAGCAACATGGCAGGCCACTAATTCAAGACCATTAGCAATCCAGACATCAGTATACAATATGGCAGGCTATTGAGACAATGACTTGGCCAAATGTAGGATCCAAATGTACCAAAAGCTCAAGACCATTCTCAAAGCTTCTTCTTTTTCTTTTTTTTTAAATTGTGATTTGGGTGAAAGTTTACAGAACAAATTCATGTTCCATACAACAGTTCACACACACATTGTTTCCTGACATTGACTACAATTTACACCAATACAACAACTCCCCTCCCACTTCCTCCTGATAGTTACCTCTTCCCTGTGTCCATTCCTCCATTCACTGCTGCCCCTTGAACTGTTTCCCTGTGCATAAACAGCCCCTCTTTCTCCCACGATTGTTCTCTCTGAGGAGTGTATCTACCTCAGGTATATGTTCAACTGATATGCCTGTTTTTTGTTTGGCTGGAAGCCACAGGTGTGGGTTCAATTCCAGATCTGAAGGACAGCTAGGGACTATAATCTTAGTCGTTCCACCAGGCTCTCTCAGACCAACAAACCTGGTCCCTTTGTTTCTCTTTTTCTTTTTTCCAAAATGATTTTGAATTTTGTTCCACATTATTCTCCCTCTCTATCCAGAATCTCCTACATAGATCCACCTCAGAGTGGTTGGCAGTGGTAGCTGGACACCATCTAGTTCTTGTGGTCTCATAGTCATATAGGCTGAGGATCGCATTGTGTACCAGTCACGAGGACTAATTGTTTCCATGAATCTTTGCCTTTCTTCATTCTTCTTTGCTCTGGATGAGGAGAGACCCATCGTTGCATCTAGCTGGCTGCTTGCAAGCTTTTAGGATCCCAGTCGCTACTCGCCAAAGTAGGAGATGGAACAATGTTTTGTGTACTATGTTATGGCAATTGAGCTTGATGTCCCCTGCGACTATGGTCCCAAGCCCACAGCTTCAACTACTCACTCCCTCTGGGTAGCTGGCTGTGACTGGAAGTTACTACAACCTTATCCCTTGCCAGCTCTACTATACCCCTGTGAATTCTTACAAAACATACAAATACACTTGTAGAACCATTGTCTGCCAAAACATTGTTCCACCTCCTACTTTGGCGAGTAGCAACAGGGATCTTAAAAGCTAGCAAGCTGCCATCTACATGCAATGATGGGTCTCTCCTCATCCAGAGCAAAGAAGAATGAAGAAAACCAAAATTCATGGAAGGAATTAGTCATAGTGACTGGTACACCATCTGACCTGCAGCCTATGCAACTATGAGGCCAGAAGAACTAGATGGTGCTTGGCTACCACTGTTATCCATTTGGAAGGGGATCTATGTAGGAG
>NW_006922243.1:100250-101401 GCF_000298275.1 Orycteropus afer afer
AAAGTGAATATGCTCTGTAAACCTTCACCCAAATCACAATTGGAAAAAAAAAAAAAAAAAAGAACAATGGAAGGGTTGGATTTTTCTGGTCTGATAGATCTTTATGTAACCCCTGAGTCTATGGACCATAGCTGCCCTTCAGTCTGGAATTGAACCCACTCCTGTAGCTTCCAGCCAAACAAAAGACAGGCATATGAGCTGAACATTCACATTAGGAAGATACACTCCTTGGAGAGATCAATCATGGGAGAATAGAAGGGCTGTGTATGCACAGGAAGGTAGCTCAGGGGACAGGAGTGCAGGACAGGGAAGGACACAGAGAAGAGGTAACTATGGGGAGGAAGTGAGGGGAGCTGTTGCATTGTGGGAAAGTTCAGTCAATGTCATGAGACAAAGTGTATGTGAGCTGCAGTATGGAAAGGGAATTTGCTCCATAAACTTTCTCCCAAATCACAATTAAAAAAAAAATTACATAGCTACAGTAATCAAAACATTCTGGTACTTGTTTAATGACATATAGATCAATCAAATGGAGTTGAAAACCTGGAAATAATCTAATTGTCTGTGGTTAGTCTATTTTTGGCAAGGGAACTAAACCTGTTCAATGGAGAAAGGATGAGTCTCTTCAACAAATGGTGATGGAAAAACTAGATTTACACATGCAGAAAAATGTTACAAGATCCAAATATCATACCATACACAAAAGCTAGTTCAAACTGGATCAAGGACTTAAATGATAAATCTAAAACCATTAAGTTCTTTTTTTCTAATGTTTCAACTGCTTAATTACTTTTGTTTTTGCTTTTCATACATTTATTTGTTTATTTGATATTTTATCGAGTTTTTGGTGAATGTTTACACAGAAAATTATTACATTTCCGTTTAACAATTTCTATATATTGTTCAGTGACATTGGTTACATTTTTTACATTATGTGAATCTGCTCATTGTTTGCATTCTGTTTGTTCTGCTTTCATTAATCCAGTTTTCTGCTCCCCTCCTGCAGTGTAGTAAATTACTTAGTGTGGCTTTTCTACCCATATTGTTGTTGTTGTTTTTTGCCGTCAAGTCGGACCCGACTCATAGTGACCCCTCCTTGGGTTTCCAAGGCAGTATCACTACGGAAGTAGATTGCCCCATCTTCCTTCCGA
>NW_006922243.1:101886-104113 GCF_000298275.1 Orycteropus afer afer
TCCTGAGACATGTGTTGTTGGAAAAAGATGCAAGAGACACACATTGCTGAGTGATACACCGAGGGACCAGCACTGCTGGGAAAGAGACTGTGTGTGAGAGACTGTTGGCTGAGGGATGGTGGGCTGGGAGAGAGACTGAGCTTTCTTCCTGAACTTGAGTTGTAGCCTGGTGCTTCCCTAATAAACCCTGTAATCTGTGAGCTCTGTGTGGCCACTGCAGCGAATTATTGAACCCAGAATAGGTGGTGGGTGCTTTGGGAGAAATGGTTGGTGAAAGGGCTGGAGGGAGGCAGCAAGTCTGGCCTGGCAGGAATAGGCCTTGGGTTACTGCTGGTAATCCTGTCTTCCTCTTGCAGGTTTAGAGGAGGTCAGAATATGTGGCCTCCATGCCGTTTTTGCACCTCCCAACTACTGCCCTCTCCCCTACTTTCTGATCTTTGCTTTAGGGTAAATGTTGATCTTTTGGTCTAATATAGATGGTCTTTTATTTCTTTTTTTTAAGGAGCACAGAACTCTTTGGTAATATTTTTTCTTTTATGAACCAATCTGTTATTTGACTGAAATGTGACCTCTGAGAGTAGTTTAAATATAAAGTTTAAAGGATATCTCAGTCTCTATCAGTCAAGTAAGTCTGGCCTTCTTTTTTTTTTCCTTTAAGAATTAGAGTTTTGGACTTTTGGGAAGATAGTTGAATGGGAAGATAGTGGAAGGTAGTGGACAAGCTACATAGACACTCTTCAACAAAGAAATGAGAAACCAATTGCATAAATACAGAAGATAATTCTGGAGCCCAGAGCTTTGAAAGGAAGAATATAGAAGTGGATTAAATACCAACTAGTAGAAGAACTGCAGGGATCCAGGTGAGAAGAGGAACTCACGCCCAAAGCAGCAGTGAGGGATAGCAGGAAAAACGGGATTAAAAGCCAGGAACTTGGACAGAGGACCAGTCAGCCGCAGGGATCCAGGTGAGAAGAGGTAACTCAGGAATGCCCAAAGCAGCAGGGTGGGAGAGCGGGAGAAAGGGGATAAAAAAGCCAGCAATCCAGACAGAGGAGCAGTCACCAGCAGGGATCCAGGTGAGGAGAGGGAACTCAGGTACGCCCAAAGCAGTAGTGTGGGAGAGTTGAAAAAAGGGGATTAAAAGCCAGGAAATCAGACAAGGAGCAGTCAGCTGCAGGGATCCAGGTGAGGAGAGGAACTCAGGCACGCCCAAAGCAGCAGGGTGGGAGAGCAGGAGAAAGTGGATTGAAAGGCCTGGGAATCTGGACAAGGAGGAGTCAGCCGCAGGAACCAAGGTAAGGGTGTTACGAGAGGTTTCCAACAGGGAGGCAAACTTGTCTGTTGGTTTGTCCTACCATGATGCGTATTGATGTGAGTTTTGAGACTGAGCCACTGGAGTTTCATACCCAGCAGGATGCACATGGTGCACAGGTATCATCCCAGCTTACAGACTGAGGCAAACTAGGAAGAAGGAAGAGGCCATCCACTTCTCAAATAATTGGCCAGGGGAAACCTTATGAATAGCAAAGAAACACTGTCTGATACATTACCATGCAAATTTACGAATAGTCTGGTTAGGTTAGAAGGCTCTCAAAATAGGACTGGGAAAGAGCTGCATCATCTGAGTAAACCCAGCCTTACTCCTATGAATAAGGTAAAGCTTTCAAGACCTCCATTTGCTAATGTGGCACCACTCAAATTGAAGAGAAACAGCTGAAGACATCCATTAATCATCAGAACATGGAACATATGAAGTATGAATCTAGGAAAATAGGAAGTTATAAAAAATGAAATGGAATGCATAAAGATTTATATCCTCAGCATTAGTGAGCTGAAATGGACTGGTTTTGGCCATTTTGAATCAGACAACCATGTGTTCTACTATGCCAGGAATGACAGTTTGAATAGGAATGGCATGGCATTCATCATCATGAAGGATGTTTCAAGATCTGTCCTGAAGTACAATGCTGTCAGTGATAGGATAATATCCATATACCTACAAGGAAGAGCCATTAATACGACTATTATTCAAATTTATGCACCAACCACTAAACCCAAAGATGAGGAAATTGAAGAATTTTATCAACTTCTGCAGTCTGAAATTGACCAAACATGCAATCAGGATGTGTTAATTTTCACTGGTGACTGGAATGGAAAAGTTGGAAACAAAGAAGAATGACTGGTAGTTGGAAAATTTGGCCTTGGTGACAGAAATAATGCTGGAACT
>NW_006922243.1:104928-112820 GCF_000298275.1 Orycteropus afer afer
TGGCTTGTATGCATGTGAGAGCTGGACAATGAATAAGGAAGACTGAAAAAGAGTTGATGCTTTTGAGTTGTGGTGCTGGCAAAGAATGCTGAAAGTACTATGGACTGTTAAAAGAACTAACAGATCTGTCCTGGAGGAAGTGCAGCTGAAATCTCATTGGAAGCGAGAATGGCCAGACTTCATCTCACCTATTTTGGTCATGTTGTCAGAAGGAACCATTCCGTGTAGAAGGATGTCATGCTTGGTATGGTGGAGGGTTGATGAAAGATGGGGAGGCCTTCAACAAGATGGATTGACACAGTGGCTGTGATAATGGGCTCAAGTATAGCAGGGATCGTGGAGCTGGCACGGGATCGGGCAGTGTTTCATTCTGCTGTGCATGGGGTCGCTATGAGTCGGATACGACTCGACAGCACCTAACAACAACAACAGTAGAAGAATCTGAATGAAACAATGAATAAGGAGACAAATGGAGCTGTGGACTATCAGCTACACTGACATCATGGCCAGTTTGAATATTTACAAATGTTGTAAGGACCTGAGCAGTAACTAAAAATTTGGCCCTGCTCACCAAGGGCTGGATGGACAATTACACTGGTGGCTGATGACTAGAAAGGAAAACAGCAACTAAGGAGACAAACTGAGATGTGGATTTCTGGCTGTCCATAGGATGTGGCCATTTTCAATACTTGCAAGCGGTGCAGCCATATTGGATATTGAAAGTGGCAGCATTCCCATTCTAGTGACCTAAGAATAGGCTCCGCTTGCAGGAGACAGCAAGCACAACCACACTGGAAGCTGCATCTGGACAGATGCTATATTCCCCCTTGTTACTCTTATACCCAACACCTTCTTGGTGAACAGAGGTGTGGCCAGACCCCACCTCCACCCACATCTGGACCAGCAGGAATTCCATCCCAGTCTGTGTGCTCTGACAGAGCCTGGGTGCCCTGCCTCACCCTTCCACCCCCAGATTATTATTATTATTATTATTATTATTTCTTCCTTTTCAGTTGTATTCTTTCTTTTTCCCTTCCCAAATTCCAGTTTTTGGTTGGTTTGTTTGTCTTTCCTCTTCCCTGTTACTGGGGAGCTCTGGTGGCATAGTGCCTAACCAGAAGACTAGTGGTTCAAACCCACCAGCCACTCCTTGGAAGGAAGGTTGGGCAATCTACTGTAGTGATACTACTTAAGAAACCCAAAGAGGGGTCGCTATGAGTCAGGTCCAACTCGATAGTACATAACAAAAACAATTCCTGTTCTCATCTTTTTTTTTCTTTTGGTTCTTTCCTTCACTTGTTTTCCTTTTTATGTTTTCTTATTTTTTCCTTTATTATTCTTTTACTCTTGCTGTTTTCTCTTATTCTCTCTTCTAGATTTTGTGAGGTTTTTTGTTAATTTTTTCTATTTATCTTTCCTTTGTCTTTTTCAAATATTTCTCTAAATATTTCTTCTCATTTATTACCTTTCTTTTTTTGAGGGAGGGGGATTATTCCCACGTGCTTATGCAGTTTGGGCATTTGCCCTCTTGATTTTACTTTTCTGGTGGTTTTTTGATGCTTGTTTTTGTCTGACTGAGAGACAGCAATGGTGCCCATATGACCCATCCATACCTGCACATCCTGAAGCCTCACCTACTGAGTGAGAGCCACCACTTCTGCACCAGTTGGCCAAAGACAGAGGACAGCCAATATGACTCTGACTCACCCGTAATTGTTCTGTGCACCAACACTCATTCTTTATCACACCCACCAGGAGATAGGTGGTAAGTAAGTACTGCCAAATAGTGAACAGAAAAACAGTACCCCGCTTACTCATATACATCAAAACAAAACTAAGAATAAAAAATCTTGGACAAATCACACCAACATCAAAAAAAAAAAAAAAAAAAAAAAAAAACACCACCTCACTGCCATCAAGTTGGATCCAACTCATAATGACCCCTCCTTGGGTTTTTGAGGCAGTATCACTATGGAAGTAGGTTGCCCAACCTTCATTCCAAGGCCTAGCTGGTGGGTTTGAACCACCAGCCTTCTGGTTAGCAGTCAAATGCCTTAGGCACTACACCACCAGAGCTCCTACACCAACATACAATCACCAATTAAATATAAGTACAATGACATCACAATGTCTCTGAGACAACAAACCATCACAGTCCACACAAAGCAAGATAAAGTAATAGACACAAGGGACCAGGATACAGACTCAGAAAACGTCCCTGAGGAATCAGAAGCATTGGAACACCCTGATAATGAATTAAAAAGAATTATATTTAGGTACCTTCACTAAATGTGAGTGATCAACACAGTGGCACTGAGGAAAAGAAGACATAGAGAGGTACATAGGAGGTACAGACAACAAAGATGAACCCTTTTCTACATACCATAATGTGTTGTCAGTGATGGCAAACATTGATTTATGGGTGGATAGATGGGTGGACTGGCTGAACAATCAGGTTTGTCTAAGCAGGGGGGAGTGTTCCCATGACCATTTATAGGGTTGGCAGATGATGTTTCTACAAGAGGATTTGTATGTGCTGTAAGAATGGCCAGGTATGTAGTTGAGCTGACAAAACAAGGTTGTGGTGATTTCTTGGCTAAAGCCAACTACCTACAGAGAGTGAGTAGTTGGACCTGTGGGCTTGGGACCATGGTCTCTGGCAACATCAAGCTCATAGGCATAATATACTACACAAAAACATTGATCCACATCCTACATTGGTGAGCAGTGACAGGGATCTTAAAAGCTTGCAAGTGGCCATCTAGAGGCAATGATGAGTCTCTCCTTATCCAGAGCAAAGAAGAATGAAGAAAACCAAAGATGCATGAAAACAATTAGTCTAAGAGAGTGGTAGACCATGTGATCCTCAGCCTATATGAGCATGAGACCAGAAGAACTAGATGATACCCAACTACAATTGTCAATCACTCAGAAGAGGATCTGTGTAAGAGATCCTTGATAGGGTGGGAGGATAATGTGAAACAAAACTCAAAATCATTAAAAAAGAAAAGAAAAAGACAAGGTTTGCTGGTCTGAGACACTTAAATAACATTATGGGAGACTTCCAGTAAGATGGTGGAATAGGCAGACAAACTACCCAAACCCTATTCAACAAAGAAAAGAGAAACCAATTGACAGAGATACAGAAGATAATCCTGGAGCCCTGTAGTAGTTATGTTTGTGTGTCAACTTGGCTGGGCCTGGTTGAGTGGCTGGGCAGCTGGTGGTAGTTATTCCTCATGATGAGCCTGGTTGAGTGGCTTTTTACTTGTCAACCTTGGGGCTTCTCAGCCTCAGCAGCCAGCAGCTGTCTGAGTGAAGAAATGCCTCTAGCTCCACTGGGTTGGGAGCAGGAAGCAGAGTTAGACCCCAAGGTTGAGGGGCTTTCACCCAACCCCTAGAGCCTGGCACTTTGATCTTGGACTTAAAGCCTCCAAATTGTAAGAATAAACTCCTGTTTGTTAAGGCCATCCCATTTGTGGTATATTCCTGTCAGAGCAGCACTAGGTAACTAGAACAGAATATGGTACCGAGAGAGTGGGGTGCTGCTCTAACAGATGCCTAAAATGTGGAAACAGGAGTGGAGTGCATCCTTAACCTGAGACCCTGGCAGAGAGACCCCAGAATACAGCATGACAGATGGCAGGAGCAGAGCAAGAGACCAGCATGAGAGACAGCAGAAGCAGAGCCAAGAGAACCAGCATGAGACAGCGACAGCCTTACCAGCCCACAGAGGAGAAAGCTTGATGCCTTTGGTTAGGCGGCTTCCTGGTGGAGTGGATTGCCTTCAGGCATTAATTGGGGGGAGAAGAGACCAGTTTGAAATGGAGTAGCAGGTTGGCCACCCATGGAGCAAGAAAGCTAAATGTCCTTTGGGGCAAGAAGATTCCTAGTGGAGTGGGTTGCCCTGGGGCATTAATTGGCCCAAGCGGAGACCAAGGAAATGGAAGCAGAGCTGCCTCAGCCCGAAAGGATAGGACCATGGCCTTTGGGCGTGGAATGATCACAGCCTCCTAGGTTTAAAAGAGCCAGGCCTTCACCAACTTGGTTCTGGAGTGTGGGGCTGCTCGTTCATGTGAGCCAGTGGGATGGAGCCATAGCTGCTGCCCAAGAGTGAGGGGGTGGGGCTACCATGCCCAAGAGGGAGAGGAACAGGGTATGCTAGGCTAAGGGGGTGAGGTCACCACTTAGAGGAACTAGGAGACTGGAGCCACCCAGTGGAGGAGATCTGTACAGATGTCAAGTTGACGAGGGGTGGAATTGTGGTAGTTATGCTTGTGTGTCAATCTGGCGGGGCCTAGTTGAGTGGCTGGGCAACTGGTGGTATTTATTCCCCATGAGGAGACTGGCAATCAACTCCATGGTGGGATCTACCCCAAGCAGCTGAGTAGCTGCCTTTGGGATGTAGTCTGCTTCCTGTATATAAGAAGTCTCTAGCTCATGGCATGCTTGGATCCTGTATGTAACCATGTCATTGTTCAGCAGCCTGATATGCTCTGCTGACCTTGGAACTTACAATAGACTTAAGTTAATGGCCTGCCATGTGGTTTGATAACATCAGGACTGTGCCTTTTTACTTGTCAACCTTGGGGCTTCTCAGCCTCAACACCCAGCAGCTGTTTGAGTGAAGAAACACCTCTAGCTCCCGTGGGCCAGGAGCAGGAGGCAGAGCTGGACCCCAAGGCTGAGGGGCTTTCACACAACCTCAAGAGCCTAGCACTTTGGACTTGGACTTAAAGCCTCCAAATTGTAAGAATAAACTCCTGTTTGTTAAGGCCATCTCATTTGTGGTATATTTCTGGTCAGAGTGGCACCATGTAACCAGAACAAGCCCTGAGCTCTGAAATGAAGTATATAAAAGTGGATTAGGCACCAACTAGTGGAAAAGCCTTAATGAAATAGTGAGTATGGAGATGGTTGGAACAGAAGACTGTCAGCTACTCTGACAGGACCAATAGCCTGAATATTTCTAAGTGGTGCTGGGACTTGAGAATTGACCTAAAGGTCAGCCCTGGTCACCAAGGGCTGCAGGGATGACTGTGCTGGGGGCCTATGACTAGGAAGGGAAATAGCAAGGAGGGAGACAACCAGAGCTGTGGACGTTTGGCTGTCTGGAGGGTATAGCCATTTTGATTGCTTACAAGCAGGGGCCATTTTGGATATTTAAAGTGACCAAGGGTGCAGCCATTTTGAATGTTTACAAGAGGCAGCCATTTTGCATACTTAAAGTGATAGAGGACACAGCCATTTTGAATGTTTACAAGCAGTAGCCATATTGGATATAAAGTGACAGCATTCTCATTCAGATTCCAGGGACCTAAGAATATGGTATGTTTTCCAAGGATAGCAGGGAAGTACAGGAGGCTAACAAAAGGAAAGGAGACAGGTGGTGAGTGTATAAGTGCTGCCAACTAGTGAATAAAGGAGCACAGTACTCTGCTTATGTAGATAACGTCCAAAGAAACTGAAAATCATGGGCAAGTCACTCCTACATACAATCACCAATAAAATATAAACACAAAAATGTCACAATGCCTTGCAGACAACAGAACATCACAGCAACAGTGACAGCCTTGTTGACAGACACAAAGAAACAAGATAAATCAGGAGAAACAAGAGACCAGGATGCAGACCCAAAACACATTCCAGAGGAAGAAGTAGCATTGGAATTCTCTGATAAGGAATTCAAAAGAACTATAATTAGGTACCTTCAATGAAAAGAGATCAAGGAAAACACTGACAAAACTGAGGAAAACACAGAGAAAACCCTAGAACAATTTCAAACGACAATGCAAGAACAAAATGACAACATAAATGAAAAATTAGAAATGATACAAAATCTACACACAGAAATCCAGAAGATTAATACTAAATTTTCAGAAATAGACAACACATTGAAAGGGCAAAGAAGTAGAATTGAATCAATGGAAGACAGAATTAGTGAGATTGAAGACAAATAGCTCAATACTTCTCTGTAAAGAAGTCAATCAGAAAAAAGTCAAAACAAAATGAAGAAAGCCTAAGGTTTATGTGGGATACCATCAAAAGGAATAATCTATGTGTAAACAGAATTCCAGAACAGGAAGAGACAAATAAACCACAGGGAAAATTGTTGAAGATTTGTTTGAAGAGAATTTCCCTGATATGATGAAAGATGAGAATATATGCATTCGAGAAGTCCAACGAACCCCAAACAGGAAAGATCTCAAAAGAAAATTCCGTGACATATCATCATCAAACTCACCAAAACCAAATACAAAGAAAGAATTGTGAACAAAGCACGGGAAAATGAAAAGTTACCTACAAGGGGCAACCAATAAGACTAAGCTTTGATTTATTGGCAGAAACCATGCAGGTAAGAAGACAATGGAAAGGTATATATAAAACCTTGAAAGAGAAAAAATTTCAACCAAGAATCATATACCCGGCAAAATTGTCCCTCAAATATGATGGTGAAATTAGAACATTTCTAGATAAGCAGAAATTAAGGGAATTTGTTAAAATCAGACTAACCTTATGAGAGATGCTAAATGAAGTCCTTTGGATAGAGAACCAACAACAGCAAACAACAACTGATAATTAACACACATGATGACATAACCCAGAAACCAACCACATTATGGAAGTATCAAAAGTAAATAAGCCTACAAGATTGAAAATAGGGAACCAGAGACATCAATTGACAAATGAAGACAACTACAAACCAAAAAGAGGGAAAAAATTGTGTAGTGTCAGAACTTGTAAATGTTAGGGAGGTCAAGACAACTGTAAGATAGAATGGACAGCTTTAAACTTGGGAAGAAAATTATAAATCACAGGGTAACCTCAAAGAAAAATGATAAACCTTCACTCAAAATAAAAATGCGGACCAGCACAAATATTTAGCAAATACTAAAACAATAGCAATGAAGGAAGTGATCACATGATTCATAAACAAAACGAGCTCAGCATAGAAAATTATATGGAACAAGGAAATCAGGAACACCACAACAAAACACATAACAAAAATGACAACAAATTCATACCTGTCAATAATTACATATCTGACAAGGGACTTATCTCTAAAATTTACAGAAAACTCCAATACCTCAACAACAAAAAGATTAACAATCCAATTGAAAAATGGGCAGAAGACAAGAATAGACACTTCACCAAAGAGGATGCATCTGACCCCAGCACTAATGGCAAAGTTCAATAAGACAGAAAATAGCAAATACTGGTGAGGATGTGGAGAGATTGGGTCTTTCATACACTGCTGGTGGGGGTGTAAAATGATACAATCACTGTGGAAAACAGTATGGTTATTCTTTAAAAAGCTGGAATTAGAAATACCATTGACCCAGCAATTCCATTACTAGGTTGCTGTTGTTGTTATGTGCCATTGAGTTGGCCCTGACTTATAGACACCCCTGCTTGGGTTTCCGAGGTGATATCACTATGGAAGTAGATTGCCCAACCTTTCTTCTGAAGAGTGGCTGGTGGGTTTAAACCTCCAACCTTCTGGTTAGCAGTTAAGTGCCTTAGGCACTATGCTAGCCAGGACAAGAACAGATAGATGCACACCCATGTTCATTGCAGCACTATTTACAATAGCAAACATATGTAAACATCAACAGAAGAATGAATAACCAAACTATGGTACATACATACAATGGAATAAAATCTAACATTAAAGAATAATGTAGAATCTACAAAACGTTGCATAACATGGATGAACTTGGAGGATATTACACTGAGTGAAATAAGTTGATCACAGAAGGACAAATATAGTATTAGTTCATTATTGTAAAAAGTCAAAGAAATGCTTATATAGGGAGAAAACTTTCTTTGTTGATTACCAGGGGTTAGAGGGGAAGGGAGGGAACACTGCAACAACAACCAAAAAAAAAAAA
>NW_006922243.1:112920-118618 GCF_000298275.1 Orycteropus afer afer
AAAAAAAAAAAAAAATGCATCAATTCATTTCACTTTAGTTTTATGTATTTCATGGTACATAAATTATATTTCAATAAAATGTGTTTTAAAAAGGGGGGGGGGAGTTTTGCTGGTCTGAGAGAGCCTGGTGAAACCCCTGAGAAAATGGTCCTTAGCTGTCCTTCAGGTCTGGAATTTAACTCACTCTTGTGGTTTCAAACCCTCCAGACCCTCCATGGAAGGCAGACTGGGCAATCTAGTTCAATAAGGATTTACTGCCTTGGAAACCCAAAAGGGGGTCTCTTTGAGTCAAAGTCAACTCAAAATCAACTCAACCAAATTCAGTGAGTTTGGTTTTTTTGGGTCTGTGGCTTCCATCCAAATAATAGACAGGCTTATGGACTGAACATTTACATCAGGTAGATAAACTCCTTGGAGAGATTCAATCATGGGAGAACAGAAAGACACTGTAAGCACAGGGAGACAGCTCAGGGAGCAAGCGTGCATGGGAAGGAAGGACACAGGGAAGAGGTAACTATGGGGAGGAAGTGGGAAGAGAGCTTTCATAATTGCAGTCAAGGTCATAAGACAAAATGTGTATGAACTGCTGTGTGGAAAAAGAATTTACTCTGTAAAATTTCACTCAAATCACAATTAAAATTAAAAAAATAATAATTGTATTTATGTTCCTTCAATGGATTGAGAGATAGGTCAAGGAAAATACTGACAAAATTAAGGAAAACACAGACAAAACCCTAGAAAATTTGTGAAGACAATAAAGAACAAAATGACAAAATAAACAAAAAATTAGAAATGGTGCAAATTTACAGATAAAAATTCAGAAGATTAATACTAAAATTTCAGATACAGAAAATACATTGAATGGGTAAAGGAATGGAATCAAATCAATGAAAGACAGAATTAGTGAGATTGAAGACAAATATCTCAATACTATTTTGGTAAGCAGTTAATCTGAAAAAAGATCAAAACAAAATGAAGAAAGCCTAAGATTCATGTGGGACACCATCAAAAGTATGCCGTGCATGTAATCAGAATTTCAGAAGAAGAAACAAATAAAAGTATGGAGAAATTATTGATGATATGTTAGAAGAGAATTTCCCTGATATGGTGAAAGATGACAATATATCCACTCATGAACTTTAATGAACCCTCAACAGGATCAAAAAATAAAACCCATTGCCATTGAGTTGGCTCTGACTCATAGGAATGCCTCCTTGGGTTTCTGAGGTGGTATCACTATGGAAGTAGATTGCCCAACCTTCCTTCCAATGAGTGGCTGATAGGTTTGAACCACCTGCCTTCTGGTTAGCAGTCAAATGCCTTAGGTACTACACCACCATAGATCCAAAGAAAATCACCAAAACACATCATAATCACACTCACTCACCAGAATCAAAGACAAAGAAAGAATCCTGAAAGCAACACAGGAAAAACAAAGTTACCTACAAAGGGCAACCAATAAGACTAAGCTAGTATTTCTCAGCAGAGACCATGCAGGCAAGAAGGTGATGGGATGGTATATATGAAATCCTGAAAGAAAAATTTTCCAACCAAGAATTATATACCCAGAAAAATTGTCCCTCAAATATGATGATGACATTAGAACATTTCCAGATAAGCAGAAATTAAGGGAATTTGTTAGAATCAGACCAACATTACAAGAGATGCTAGAGAGTTCTTTGCACAGAGAACCAACAACAGCAAATAGCAATCCACGATTAATGCACATGATGACATAACCTAGGAATCAACCCAGTTATGGAAGTATCTAAAGAAAGTAAGCTTACAAGACTGTAAACAGGGAACCAGAGATGTCAACTGGCAAACAAGGACACTACAAACAAAAAAAGGAAAAAATAGTATAGTTACAGAACTGCTAAGTGTTGAGGAAGTCAAGACAATTACAAGATAGAATGGACTGTTCTAAACTTGGGAAGAAAATTATAAATCACAGGGCAACCTCAAAGAAAAATGATAAACTTTCTCATCAAAAAAGAGGACAAGCACAAATATTTAGTAAATACTAAAACAACAGCAGTGAAGGAAATGACATCATGATTCATAAACAAAATGAGCTCAGCACAGAAAATTATATGGAACAAAGACACCAGCAACACCACCCACATACAAAAAAATAATAACAAAATGACAGCAAAAAATTCATACTTGTCAATAATTATACTAAATGTAATTGGGTTAAATGCACCACTCAAAAGATGGAGAGATGCAGACTGGATAAGAAAACATAACACATCAATATGCTATCTACAAGAGACACACCTTAGAGACAAAGACAAAAATAGGCTAAAAGTAAAAGGTTGAAAAAAGATATATCAAGCAAATGGCAATCAAAAAACAGCAGGGTTGGCAATATTAATTTCTGATAATATATACTTTTAGACAAAAACAACCATAAGATGCAAGGAAGGACATTGTTTAATAATTAAAGCATTGAATGAACATGAGGACATAACCATAATATGTGCCCAATGACAAAATCAACAGAGCACCAAAATACATAAATTGGACTTTAACAGAGTTGAAAAGACAGATAAATGATTCCACAGTCATAGTGGGAGATTTCCATACACCACATTCAAGGAAAAATAGAACAACTGGAAAGAAACTCAACAAAGCCACAGAAGAACTATACAATGCAATCCACAAACTTTACCTTATAGACATCTACAGAGCACTTCACCCAACAACAACACAATATACTTTCTTTTCCAGTGCACATAGAACATTCTCCAAGATAGGCCATACGTTAGGCCACAAGCAAGACTCAATGAATTTAAAAACATTGAAATGCTGCAATGCACCTTCTCATATCACAATTCTATAAAATTAGAAATTAACAATAAGAAGATCAATGGAAAAAGAACAAACACATGGAAACTGAATAACACCCTCCTTGAAAATGACTAGGTAATAGAAGAAACAAGAACTGAAATTTAAAAAATTCCTTTGAATCAAATGAGAATGGATACACAACTTACAAAAATCTTTAGGACACAGCAAAAGCAGTGAGCAGAGGGCAATTTATAACAATAAATGTACATATCAAAAAAAAAAAGAGTCAAAATCAATACCTTAACCCAACATCACCAACAATTAGAAAAAGAGCAGCAAAAAAAAAAAAAAAAAAAGCCTACAGTTACTGAAAGAAAAGAAAGATTGAAGCAGAGATCAATGAAACAGAAAATAGAAAGACAATACAAAAAATCAACAAGACTAGAAGTTGGTTCTTTGAAACAGATTAATAAAATTGACAAACCACTGGCAAACTGAACAAAGGAAAAGAGGGAGAGAATACAACTGGCATGAATAAGAAACAAATTGGGCAATGTAATAATAGAACAAACTAAAATAAAAAGGATAATATCAGGATACTATGAAGAACTGTACTCCAAAAAATTTGTATATCTAGAAGAAATGGACAGATTGCTAGAAACATTCTACTTACCTAAACTAACACAGACTGACGTGAAAAATTTGAACAGGCCCATCACAAAAGAAGAAATTGAACAGGTCATTAAAAAATTACAAGCAAAAAAAAAAAAAGTCCTGACATATACAATACTTCATTTTCAGTGATAACAAACATTAATCTGTGGGTAAATAGAAGAGTACCCATTGCCGTCAAATCAGATCCAACTCATAGTGACCCCTCCTTGGGTTTCCAAGGCCATATCACTATGGAAGTAGATTGCCCAACCTTCCTTCCAAGGAGTGGCTGATGGGTTTGAACCGTCAGCTTTCTGATTAGCAGTCAAATGCCTTAGGCACCATGCCACCAGAGCTCCCAAATAGAAGAGTAGACAGGTTGAATAATCAGGTATGTCTAGGCAAAATATAATATACCCATGACCATATATAAGGTTGGCAGATGATATTTCCACATACATATTTGCATGTGCTGTGGGGATGTCCAAATATATAATAGAGCTAACAAAGGGCAAAGTTATGAAAACTTCTTGGCCACAGCCAACCACCCTGAAGGAGTGAGTAGTTGGACCTGTGGGTCACATGGGACATCAAGCTCAATTGGCATAACATACTATGCAAAAACACTGTGTGACGCCCTACTTTGGTGAGTAGTAACTGAGGTTTTAAAAGCTTGCAAGCAGGTTTCTCGATGCAACAATGGGTCTGCCTTGTCCAGAGCAAAGGAGGATGAAGAAAACCAAATACACATGGAAACAATTTGGCCAAGGGACTAGTAGACCATGCAATCCTCAGCCTATGTGACCATGAGACCAGAATAAGTAAATGGGGCCTGGCTACCACTCAGAGGTGGATTGATGCAGGAGATCCTGGATAGAGTGGGAGAACAATGTGGAACAAAATGCAAAACATTTAAAAAAAAAAGAGAGAGAGAGAGAGACCAAGTTTACTGGTCTGATCGAGCCTGATGAGACCCCTGAGACTATGGCCCCTAGTTACCCTTCAGGTCTGGAACCAAACTCACTCTTGTGGCTTCCAGCCAAGCAATAGATAGGTATGTATGGTGAACATTTACATCACTAAGATACACTCCTTAAAGCAATCAGTGATGGAAGAGCAGAAGGGATGTATTTGACCCTGTTTGTTCTCCCTTCCCTCAGGGAGATAGCTCAGTGGACAGGAATGCATGGGAGGAAGGACACAGGGAAGAAGTAAATACTGGGAAGTACTGGTAAGAGAGCTGTTACATTGTGGGAAATTGCAGTCAATGTCATGAAACAAAATAAGTATGAACTGCTCACAATAAAAATTTTAAAAAGAATTAGAGTTTACTCTACAATTTTCTTCCTTTCTACCCAAGGCCATCAATTGTGTATCCATTGTGTATTCATAGGATACAGACCTAGAAAATATCCCAGAGGAAGAAACAGCATTAGAACTCCCTAACAAGAAATTCAAAAGAATTTATATTAATGTACTTTCAACAGACTGAGAGACAGATCAAGGAAAATGCAGACAAAACTTTAGAACAATTTAGGAAAACAATACATGAACAAACTGAAAATATAAACAAAAAAATTAGAAATGATACAAAAACCACAAACATAAATAATGAAGATTAACACTAAGATTTCAGAAATATGGGCAAAGGAGTAGATCAATGGAAGACAGAATTTGTGAGATTGAAAACAAATATCACAATACTACCTTGTTAAGGGATCAACCAGAAAAAAAAGATCAAAACAAAATGAAGAAAGCCTAAGATTCATGTGGGATACTCTCAAGAGGAGTAACCTACATGTAATCAGAATGTCAGAACAGGAAGAAACAAATAAAACCACAGAGACAATTGTCAAAGATTTGTTGGAAAAGAATTTCCCTAATCTGATTAAAATGAGAAGATATCCATTGAAGAAGTTCAATGAACCCCAAACAGGATAGACATCAAAAGAAAATCACCAAGAGATATCATCATCAAACTCACCAAAACCAAACAAAAAGAAAGAAGCCTGAAAGCAGCATGGGAAAAATGCCATAGGGCAGCCAATAAGACTAAGCTCTGATTTCTCAGCAGAAACCATGTAGGAAAGAAGGCAGTGGAATGATATATATAAAACCATGAAAGAAAAAAAAAATTGCCAATCAAGAATTACATACACAACTAGACAAGGATGCCCGCTATCACCACTTCTATTCAACATTGTACTGGAAGTCCTAGCCAGGGCCATAAGGCAAGAAAGGGAAATCAAAG
>NW_006922243.1:121588-125538 GCF_000298275.1 Orycteropus afer afer
CTCTGTAAATCTTCACCCAAATCCTAAAAAAAAAAAAAAAAAAAAAAAAAAGAATTACATACACAGCAAAACTGTCCCTCAAATATGATAGTGAAATTAAGATATTTCCAAATAAACAGAAATTAAGGGAATTTGTTAAAGCCAGATCAACTTTACAAGAGGTGCTAAAGAGAGTTCTTTGGACAGAGAACCAACAACAGCAGACAACAACTGATGATTAACTCATATGAGGACATAACCCAGCAAGCAACCCAGTTATAAAAGTGTTCAAAGTAAAATAATCTTACAAGACTGTCAACAGGAAACCAGAGATACCAATTGGTAAATGTGAACAACTACAAACCAAAAAGAGTGAATAAATAATGTAGGTACAACCTTCAAAGGGTGAGGAAGTCAAGACAATTGCAAGATAGAACAGACTATTCTAAACATGGGAAGAAAATTATAAATCACAGGGTAACCTCAAAGAAAACTAATAAACCCTCTCATGCAAGTGAAGAAGAGGAGAGGCAAAAATATTTAACAAATACTAAAACAATAGCAAAGAAGGAAATAATAACAACTCATAAACAAATGAACTCAGATAATTATATGGAACAAAGAAATCAGCAACACCATGAAAAGATAGATAACAAAGTGACAGGAATAAATTCATACTTGTTGATACAACTATTTACTAGATGTAAATGGATTAAATGCACCACTCAAGAGATTGAGAGCTGCAGACTGGATAAGAAAACAAGACCCATCAATATGCTACCAGAGACTCACCTTAGACACAAAGACAAAAATAGACTAAAAATCAAAGGTTGGAAAAAGATGTATCAAGCAAATGGCAATCAAAAAATAGGAGAAGGGGAGTAAGGAAGATGGTTTCATACAGATATTCTGCGCTTTCAGTATCTCTACCAACTGAGATTCTGAGTAACTAGGTAAAGCAGATACAAATAATGATACTGGAGAGATCCAGTAAAGGTGAAGAAAGAGAGAAGGTTAAATGACTGGAAAAATAAACAAACCTGTCATCCAGCAGAGACAAAAGGGAGTCATTAGAAATAAAAACAGGTTGAGGGGAGGTAAAGAAGAAAAAAAATCACAGACTCTACAGGTGTTGGGGACTCAGAATAGACACACCAGTTTTCAAGGTAAGCTGGAGCTTTGAGTAGGAATCAAGATCTTACTGGGAAATGGATCAAGAACACCCTTTGGCTTGAGCTGCCATGGAGTCTGGAAGGGAGTTGGGGAAAGGGAGGAAAACTCCCTCTGAGTAGGTGGAGCCCTGGAGTGGTTGCATGGCAGTGGGCTCTAGTCCAACTCCTGGCACAGAGTGGATCTATGTGCAGGGATTTTGTGGCTTGTCAATCCATGCAGAAAGGTGTGGCCTTTTGTCTTTTGGGGTGACTGTTGGGTTTCAACTCAGAGGCTTTGATTGACAGTTGGGCATCATCAACAGTAGATGGCCACTGAAGGACCAAGGCTGCCCTGGCCCTGCCAACATTGCTGTCTGAATTATCTCACTCCAAACATGGAGAACTCCTTCTGCCTTTCTATCCTGGGGTTTGCTTCTGTTGCTGTTGTTGTTATTTGCCGTCGAGTCGGCCCCAACTCATAGCGACCTCTTCTTGGGTTTCCAAGGCAGTATCACTACGGAAGTAGGATTGCCTAACCTTCATTCCAAGGAGTGGCTGGTGGGTTTGAATCACCAGCCTTCTGGTTAGCAGTCAAGTGCCTTAGGCACTATGCTACCAGAGCTCCTAGGGGTTTGCTTCAGGAGCACTTTTTTTTCTCCTTTTCTCCCCTGCCTCATCCATAGGAGGAACATATTAAACCTCCACTAGGCAATTATAGATACTACACTGGACTCCTCACCCAACAGGTAACACCTATAGCTACTGAGCCACGGGAACAATGACAGGCAGTGCACAACACCTGTTCATCCCAACTCCAAATCCTCTTCACAACAGAGACTTACACCCATATCCCCAACAGTGATTTCACCAACACAGAGAGAGCTGGAGAATGACTCATACAGCCAAGTTAATAACCAAAGAATTACACCTGCTCCACTCTTCCAGATATGGTGAAAAATAAAATCAGAGTGAAACAAATCAATATATCCCTAAGAATAAAAGACAAGAACTTCAAAATGTCTAGAAAACTTCAAAAAAAAAAAAAAACAGGACAAGATAATAGAAACAAAAGCCCACAGTAAAGAATTGCCATGTATCTCTGAGGAAAAACAATCAATAAAACTGAAAAGGAATTTAGAAAGTATATATATATATATAGGATCCTCCAAAAGCTCAAGGAAACCATAAAAAGAAACAATGAGAAGACAGACAGTACCCTGGGAGAATTCAGGAAAATAATTCAAGAACAAAATAACAAGATAAATACACAATTAGAACTTATAAAAAAACAACAATTAGAAATCCAGAAGACGAACACTAAAATTACAGAGATAAGTAACACAGCAGAAGGACAAAAGAGTAGACTAGAACTGGCTAAAGAATGTATTTCCCAACTATAAGACAAATCCTTGATGTCAGCCTCAGTGAAGAAAAATAAGAACAAAAGTTTAAGAAAAATGAAGAGGACCTAAGAGCTCTATGGGATGGCATGAAAAGAAACATTTGCCCAATTGGAATACCAAAACAAGAGGAGACCAAAAAAAAAAATTAGAAAATTGTCATAGACTTGCTAACAGAAGGAAGCAAAGATATCCATCCAAGAAGCTCAATGAACTCTGTACAGAATAAAACCCAAGAAAAAGTCACCAAAAAAAAAAAAAAATCTTAAGAGACAAGGAGGGACATTATATGATGTTGAAAGGGTCAAGTGATAAGGAAGATGTTACTATAATAAATATTTATGCACCCAATGAAAGTGCTCCAAAATACATGAAGCAAATATTAACTGAATTAAAAGGGATAATAAACAACTCTACAATAGTAGTAGGAGACTTTAACACACCACTTTCAAGGAGGAACTGGTCAACTGGAAAAAAAATCAACAAGGATACAGAAGAACTCAACAGTACAATCAACCAACTGGAACTCATAGACCTATACAGAGCACATCACCCAACAAAAACACAATTCACATTCTTTTCCAGTGCACATAGACGCTTCTCCAGAATAGACCATATGCTAGGACATAAAACAAGCCTCAATAAATTCAAAAGCATTGAAATATTACAAAGCATCTTCTTGGATCACAATGCTATAAAACTAGAAATTAATAATAGGAAGAGCAAGGAAAAAGCATTAAACATATGGAAGCTGAACAACTCACTGCTTAAAAACTGTTCTGGGTTACAGAACAGATAAAAATAGAAATAAAAAATTTCTAGAAACTAATGAGAATGAAGATACTTCCTACCAAAACTTATGGGTCACAGTGAAAGCAGTACTCAGAGGACAGTTTATAGCAATAAATGCATGCATCAAAAAAGAGGAAAGAAACAAAATCAGCACTCTAACTCATCAACTTCAACAGTTAGAAATAGAACAACAAAAGAATCCTACATTATCTAGAAACAAGGAAATAATAAAGATCAGAGCAGAAATAAATGAAAAACAAAAACATAGAGAAAATCAACAAAACAAAGAGCTGGTTCTTTGAAAAGATTAATAAAATCGATAAACCATTGGCAGACCTAACAAAAGAAAAGAAGGAGAAGATACAAATCACATGAATTATAAACGAAAAAGGGGTCATCACAACAGAACCAACTGAAATAAAAAAGATACTGAAAGAATATTATGAAAAACTGTACACCAATAGATTTAAGAACCTAGAAGAGATGGACAAGTTTCTAGAATCACAAGACAATATAAAACAAACTCTTAAAATAAAAAAATAAGCTCACTGCCAGTGAGTCAATTCTGATGCATAGTGACCCCTACTGGATTTCCAAGGTGGTAAGTCTTTATCTTCCTTCCACTGAG
>NW_006922243.1:136528-141028 GCF_000298275.1 Orycteropus afer afer
TTTTTTTTTTCTGATTGTTCCCTTAACACATGAGTATTGAGAAATCTGTCTTCAACCTCACTTATTGTGTCTTCCATTAATTCACTTCTACTACTTTATCATTTCAATGTGCAATCTATTTCTGAAATTTTAATATTAATCTGGATTTCTGTTTGCTGTTTTTGTATAGATTCCAATTTTTCATTTATTTTTCAGTTTTTTCTTCCATTGTTTTCCTGAATTTTCTGTGTTTTCATTGATTTTGTCATTGTTTTCCTTGATCTGTCTCACCATTCATTGAAAGTACCTAAATATAATTCTTTTTAATTCCTTAGTAGGTAGTTGGAAACTCATTTTTTCCTCATTGAGGCTGTCTGTCTCTGTTATTTTGTCCCTCATTTGTACTACTTTTTCTTACTTCTTTATGGGAACTGAGATTTTGTATTGTTTCTGAGACACTGTGATATTGTTGTATTGAATTGATCTTGGTGTGTTTCACCCAGGTGTGCTTCTTTTTGTTTGTTTCTTTTTGTTTTGTTTTTCATATATCTGAGTAAGTGGGGATGGTGTGCTACCTGTTTGCTACTTTGGCAGTACTTAGGTGCTCTAAGTATCCCCTGGTGAGTGTTATAGAGGATGAGATTATATGCACAGCTCTCTTTCACTGTTCATGTTGAGTAGTTGAGGACAGGTTGGGTTGGTGTTGGCTGCCATCAATCAATGACCAATTGATGCAGAAACAGGTGGTTGTCCTCACCCAGTAGGTTAGGATACAGGAGGTCCAGATATTGTTGGGTCATGTGGGCATGGTTGCTGACTCTTACCAGATGGGACAAAAAAAAATAATAATAAACACTCCCCAAAATTATGAAAACAAGAAAACAAAATGTACAAGCAGCAGCACAATAAAAAGAAAATAATAGATAAAATAAAATAATAAAAAGAAGAGAAAAAAATTTCTCAAGCACAGAAAGACAAAAATAAATGAAAATTAAGCAAAAAACATGGGGGAAGGAGAAAAAGAAAAAAATATGAGTGGGAGGAAAAAGAGAGCAAGAGAAAGATAGTAGTAAAGAAAAAATGATAAAAATGCAAAAAGAAAAATGAATGGAGAATATAAAAAAAAGAAAGAAATGAAAAAAAGGAACAAGGAAAAGGAATGGAAACAATAACCAAAAAAAAGGGAGAAAAAGAAAAGGAAGGAAAGAAATGGAGCAAATTAGGGGGTTAGGGCACCTGGGTGATATTTCTGCCAACGGACCAGGTATAGGTGGCAGGGTGCCTGGTCCCAAAAGAAGTTTCTGCTGGCCCAAATGGTGATTAGGGGTAGAATGCCTGGTCCCAGAACTAGCTCCTGCCTGTCCAGAAGGCAGCTGGGGATAGGGATGGAATTCCTTCTTGTCCAGAGAATGGTGAGGATGTCACGTCTTTCTGGTCACCAGCTACTGGTGTGAGTGCCTGTGCAGATCTTGGCAAGTGGAGCCAATTATCAAATTGCTGCCCCAATTGGAATGCTGCTTGCAAAATTCAGAATAGTCAAGCTGTCAGGTCAGTTACAGTTCCCAGCTTGTTTGTCTTCTTGTTCATTGTTTTTACTCAATTTCTTCTTCTGTTGTTGTTGTTGTCAAGTCGGACCTGACTCATAGCAACCTCTCCTTGGGTTTCAGAGGCAGTATCACTATGGAAGTAGATTGCCCCCTCTTCCTTCTGAGGAGTGGCTGGTGTGTTTGAACCGCCAGCCTTCTGGTCATCAGTCAAGTGCTTTAGGCACTATGCTACCAGAGCTCCCAATTTCTTCTAGTCAGTTTTTAATCCACTTATTTTTTATTTCAAATCTCAGGGTAATTTTAATTTGGTTTTTCATTTCTTTTTCTGTAAAATGTCTGGATAGTTTATCTGCCTATTCTGCCATCTTGCTGGAAGTCCAATTCCTTGCTTTTTGTACATTATTGTTGGCATCTGAGAGAAAATTGACAACCACAGAGTCACTACTCACATACATATTCAACCTGCGTCAAGTTCGTACAATCAAAGATAGCATTAGCTAGAGTTTACAGCCCCAGGGTTGTACCTAACACAGTTGATCCAAGCAGCAAAATACTATTTTTTCAAGTTTTATATCATCATGAGAAGAATCCAATTCCTCACCTCCTCATTTTTCTTGAGGTATTAATTTACGGACTTTTTTCTGTATTGATATTCCTGAGGCATTACCATGTGGACTATCCTGGCAATCTGAACCAAAAACAAAATCCACTGCTGTAGAGTCAATTCCAACTCATAGTGACCCTATAGGACAGAGTAGAACTGCCCCATAGGGTTTCCAAGGCCGTAAATTTTCACAGAAACAGACTGCCTCATCTTTCTCTTGCAGAGTGACTGGTGAGTTTGAACTGAGAACTTTTTTGATTAGCACCTGAATGCCTTAACCACTGTGCCACAAGAGCCCCTAGCAACCTGGAGCAATTTTATAAATCTGTAATCATCCTCCCATCTTCTTATTTCTATATTTTTTTTAATTTAATTTTTTTATTTTAAGAGTTTGTTTTATATTCAATATTATGTGTACAATTAGTTTCACTTCCCATTTACCATGCCCAACCCTATCTCAGTCTCCTCCCCTCCCTGCCCAGTAACCCTCCCCCCATGCCCTTCATAGTTATGCACTCCTGTTGGTCCTGTCCCTCTCGTGCCCCGTGGTGGATTGCTCCGAGGGATACATTTCCATAGAGTATGTGGGTGTGTCAACCTGGTTGAGTGGTCTGCAAGTACATCTTGTTTACTATTGTGCTGAGAGCAAGCCCCTGGGAGTGAGCTTTATTCCAGGCCCAGAATGTATCCAGGACCATAGTATTGGGAGTCTCACCAGACTGCATCTGACCAATAATTCTGGTCATTATTGAATTTTTGGATTTTGTTCTACATTTTCCCTCACACTCTATCCAGGATCTCCAGATTTGACCCTTTCCTGAGAGGTTGGCTTAGGTAGCTAGTTCTTCTGGTCTTGAGGATCATCATGTCCTCGGGCTGATTGCTTCCAAAAGCCATTGATTTTTTGCACCCTTCTTCACTTCCAACGCTAGGAGATGCAAGGTGCATCTTAGATGGCCACTTGAAAGCTTTTAAGACCCCAGTCGCTACTCACCACTGTAGGATGAGGAACAAGGCTTTTATGTATTTTTTTGTGCCAAGTGAGTCTGGTGTCCCCCAGTACTATGGTTCTGAGATGGTAGATGCATTGGATCTCTCTCCCACAGTGTCTGGGTGTCTGTGAGGATTTACTCTGTGTCTGTCTTCTGTTGTTTCTGTAAGGATTGCAGGTATTTTGTATCACTGGTATCTGTGCAAGATTAGCCTCTGCTGAATCTATCCTTGGTCTAGAGTATACTCCAGTTCACTGACCCCCATCTGATCCTCTCAGGCATTTATGTGCTTATCTGTAGCCTGGTGTTTGGTGTTAATGGTAATACAGTACTGTGGGAACACTGCTTGGTATTAGCATCTGTTGTCTATCTCCTATGTGCACAATTCGGTGTCCTCCCTTTTCCTAATGTTATCATGGTGGTCACAGACTCTTTCCATAGATCCTTCCCCTTACCCACATCAGTGTGTGGGCCCCAAATAGCCTGAAATTAATCCCTCCCTTCCTTCCCCACCCCAGTAACCTAGAAAGTGAGTCGCCTTTTGCAAGCAAACCCTTATTTGTCTTTTTACAGTAATGGACTCATGCAGTACTTGCCCTTATGTGATTGATTTGTTTCACTCAGCACAATGTCCTCCAGGCTCATCCACGTTGTGAGATGACTCGTGTATCCCTCATTGTTCTTTAATGTAGCATAAGATTCCATTGTGTGCATGTACCACCCATCCATTGATGGGCATTTAGGTTGTTTCCATCTCTTTGCTATAGTAAATTGTGCTGTGATGAAGATAGGTGTACATATGTCTGTTCGTGAGCTATCTCTCACCTCTTTAGGATATATTCCTAGTAATGGGATTGCTGGGTCAAATGGTATGTCTATTTTCAGTTTTTTAAGGAAACACCATACCGTATGCCACAATGGTTGTCTCATTTTAGAATCCCACCAGCAATGCCCAAGAGTTCCAATCTCTCTGCAACCTCGCCAGCATTTGTTATTTTCTGTCCTGTTGAACTTGGCTATTATTGCTGGGCTGAGATGATATCTCATGGTTGTTTTGATTTGCATCTCTCTAATGACTAATGATCACGAGCAATTTCTCGTGTTTGTTGGCTGCCAGTATATCATCTTTGGTGAAGTGTCTGTTCAAATCTTTTGGCCATTTATGAATTGGGTTGTTTGTCTTTTTGATGTTGAGGTATTGAAGTTTTCTATAATTTTGGAGATAAATCCTTTATCATATATGTCATAGTAAGCCCCAGGGATACAGGTGAGGAGAGACAACCCAGGGATGCCCAAAGCAGCAGGGCAGAAGAGCAGAAGAAAGGGGATTAAAAGCCAGGAAGCCAGACAGAGGAACAGTCAGCCACAGGGACCCAGG
>NW_006922243.1:144578-147062 GCF_000298275.1 Orycteropus afer afer
AATGCTGAAAGTACCATGGACTGCTAAAAGAACTAACAGATCTGTCCTGGAGGAAGTGCAGCCAGAATGCTCCTTGGAAGTAAGAATGGCCAGACTTTGTCTCACCTATTTTGGTCATGTTGTGAGAAGGAACCATTCCCTGGAGAAGGATGTCATGCTTGGTAGGGTGGAAGGTCAATGAAAGAGGGGGAGTCCTTCAATGAGATGGATTGACACGGTGGCTGTGATGATGGGCTCAAGTATAGCAGGGATTGTGGGGCTGGCGTGGGATCGGGCAGTGTTTCGTTCTGCTGTACATGGGGTCACTATGAGTCGGAAATGACTCGACGGCACTTAACAACAACATATGTCATAGGCAAGTATTTTCTCCCAATTTGTAGGATCTCTTCACCATTTGATGAAGTCTTTCGATGCTCATAAGCATTTAATTCTTAAAAGGTCCCAGTCATCTAGCTTCTCTTCTACCTCCTGTGCATTCTGGGTTATGCTTGAATGTCTATTTATGCCATAAATGAGGGTCCCGAGATTTGCTCCTATTTTATTTTTTATGAATTTTATAGTTTTCGGTTTTACATTTAAGTCTTTGATCTGGCTTTAGTTTGTTTTTGTGTATGGGGTGATGTATGGGTCTTGTGTCATTTTTCTCAAGTGGACATCCAATTTTGCCAGCACCATTTGTGAAAGAGGCTATGTGGCAGTTCAGTTTGTGTGTCAACTTGGCTGAGCCTGGTTGAGTGGCTGGGCATCTGGATGTAGTATTTCCTATGGTGAGACTGGTAAATCAGCTCCATGGTGGAATCTCCTGTGAGCAGCTGAGTAGCTTCCTTAGGGAATGTGGTCTGCTTCCTGTATATAAGCAGAAGCCTTGGGGAATGGTCTCTAGTTTATGGCATACTTGGACCCTGCATGTAGCCATGTCATTGTTCAGCAGCCTGCCATGCTCTGACGACTTTGGGACTTACAGTGGACTTGAATTAATGACCTGCCATGTGGTTTGGTAACATCAGGACTGTGCCTTGTTACTTGTCAACCTTGGGCTTGGCAGCCTCAGCAGCCAGCAACTGTCTGAGTGAAGAAAATCCTCTAGCTTCAGTGGGCCAGGACATATGGTCCCGAGCCCACAGGTCCAACTATTTACTCCCTCAGGGTGGTTGACTGTGATTAAGAAGTTATCACAAATGTTAGGGTATAATCTTTACAGAGGCAGATCAGCAGGCCTTTCTTCTGTGGAGCTGCTGGGTGGGCTCAAACTGCCAACCTTTAGGTTAGTTGTTGCTGTTAGTTGCTGTTGAGTCACCTCCAACTTATAGCAAACCTATGTACAACAGAACAAAACACTGCCTGGTCCTGTGCCATCCTTACAATCTTTGCTATCCTTGAGCTCATCCTTCCAACGATTGTGTCAAACCATATCATTGAGGGTCTTCCCCTTTTTGCTAACCCTCCACTTTACCAAGCATTATATCCTTCTCCAGGGAATGGTCGCTCCTAACGACATGACCAAAGTCGGTGAGACTACTTTGTAGCTTAGCAGGTGAGCACAAACTATTTAGTAGTTGAGTGCAAACTGCTCCACAAAGTGTCTTCCTGGTTTAGAACCCAGGAAGCCAAGTGCATTGCCCTGAATGAACCAGGGCAAGGCCCCCTGGGCCTGAGGTCATTTCAGGCTCTGGTCTTGAAGTTATTTAGAGAAGGCCAAGTTGTAGGCATCTCAGCCTGGGTGGAGGGTTATTGTTTCCCTCTTAGGACTTGTAGCAGCTCTCCACTTGCTATTACACTGACCTGTGAAGCAGTTTCCCTTTACCTTAAGGGCAGGATCTGCAATATTGCATCCTTTCAGCCCTGATCATATCCCTGACAGTGTACTGGGTTGAGCAGCATCCCCTTAAATTCATGTTCACACAGAACCTGAGAATGGGACCTTACTTGGAAACAGGGTCTTCATAGATGCAATGCAATTATGATGGGGTCATATTGGATTAGGGTGGGTTCTAAACCCAATACAATTGGAGTCTTTGCAGGAAGAGTAACATCTGGATACAGAAACACAGGTATATAAGGGAAAAGGCCCTGAGAAGATGGAGGGAGAGATTGGACTGATGTACTTACAAGCCAAGGATTGGTGGCAACCACTAGAAGGTAAAACCCTCCAAGGGAGTGTGGCCCTGCCAGTGCTGATTTCAGACTTCTAGCCCCTAGAATGTGGGAGAATGAATGTATATTATTATTATTATTTGGGTGAAAATTTGCAGAGCAAATTCACTTTCTATACAGTAGTTCACACACATGTTGTCCCATGACATTGACTACAGTTTACCCCAATACAACATCTCCTCTCTCACTTCTTCTCAATAGTTACCTCTTCCCTGTGTCCATCTCTCCATGCAATCCTGCCCCCTGAACTGTCTCCCTGTGCATAAACAGCCCTTCTTTCTCCCATGATTGTTCTCTCCAAGGAATGTATCTACCTCAGGTACATGTTCA
>NW_006922243.1:147802-154008 GCF_000298275.1 Orycteropus afer afer
TGCCCAACCTTCCTTCCGAGGAGTGGCTGGTGGGTTTGAACCGCCAGCCGTCTGGTTAGCAGGCAAGTGTCTTAGCCACTATGCTACCAGAGCTCCCCTAGACATACCTAATAGTTCAGCCTGTCCACCCATCTATCCACCCGTATACCCGTGTTTGCCTTCACTGACAACACAGTACTATATGTGCAAAAGGGTTCATCTTTTTTTGCCTGCACCTCCCATGTACCTCTCTATGTCCTCTTCTTCCTCAATGCCACCATGTTGATCTTTTGGTACATTGCCCTTCTCTTCACCCAAACAAATACTTATCTCTACCTATCTAACAGTGTTCTCTCCCCTCCCTCCCACCCCTGGTAACCAACAAAGAAAATTTCCTTCCCTATCTAAACCGTTCCTTGACTTTTATAATAACGGACTAATACAATATTTGTCCTTCTGTGATTGCCTTATTTCACTCAGCATAATGTCCTCCAAGTTCATCCATGTTATGTGGTGTTTTGCAGATTCTGCATTATTCTTTAGGGTTGAATAGTATTCCATTGTGTGTATGTACCATAGTTTGGTTATCCATTCCTCAGTTGATGGACACCTAGGTTGCTTCCAACTTTTTGCTATTGTAAATTGTGTTGCAATGAACAAGGGTGTGCATATGTCTGTTCTTGTCTCTCTCTTCTTTAGGATATATATAGAGAGAGCTTGGCACTTTTGAACTTGGACTTAAAGCCTCCAAATTGTAAGAATAAACTCCTGTTTGTCAAGGCCATCCCAATTATGGTATATTCTTGTCAGAACAGAACTAGGTAACCAGAACAGGCTGTCTCTTCCCCATTTAATGGGTTTTGGACCTTTGTCAAAGATCAGCTGTCCATAGATGGATGGGTCTATATCTGGACTTTCATTTCTGTTCCGTTGGTCTATTTGTCTATCATTGTACCAATACCAGCATATTGTGTCAATACGCTGTTTTGACTACCATGGCTATATAGTAGGTCTTAAGATCCAGGAGCATGAGACCTCCCACTTTGTTCTTCCTCTTCCAAAGTGATCTGCTTATCTGAGGTCTCTTTCCTTTCCACATGAAGTTAGTAATTGGTTCTTCCATGTCCTTAAAAAAATTGTGCTGGTATCTGGATCGGGATTGCGTTAAATATGTAGATTGCTTTAAGTAGTATTGACATTTTCTCAATGTTTAGTCTACTTACCCATGGACAAGATAGGTTCTTTCATTTATGTAGTGCCGTTGTTGTCTTCTGTAGCAGTGTTTTATAGTTTTATTTGTATAGGTCTTTTGTGTCTCTGGTGAGGTTTATTCCTAGATATTTTATCTTTTTAGTAGCTACTGTAAATGATATTGTTTCCCTTATTTCTTTATCAGAGGACTTTTTGTTGTTATAGAGGAATCCAACTGATTTTTGTATGTTGATCTTGTATCCTGCCACTTCGCTGAACCTGTCTATTAGTTCCAGTAATTTTTTTTTTGTTGAGTCTCTTGGGTTTTCTATGTACTGGATCATATCGTCTGCAAATAGTTTTAGTTCCTCTTTGCCAATTTGTATGCCTTTTATTTCTCTTTCTTGCCTTATTGCCCTGGACAGGACTTCCAATAAAATGTTAAACAGAAGTGGTGATAGAGAGGATCCCTGTCTGGTTCCCATTTGTAAGGGAAATTGAGTCTTGAGTCTTTCTCCATTACTAATGATGTTGGCCGTTGGCTTTGCATATATGCTTTTTATTATGTTGAGGAATTTCCCTTCTATCCATATTTTGCTGAGAGTTCTGAAAAGAAACAGGTGTTGGATTTTGTCAATTGCTTTTTCTGCATCGAATGATATAATCATATCGTTCTTTTCTTTTGTTTATGTGTTGGATTACATTGATTGTTTTTCTGATGTTGAACCCTCCTTGCATACCTGGTATGAATCCCACTTGGTCAGGATGTATTATTTTTTTGGTATGCTGTTGGATTCTGTTGGCTAGGATTTTGCTGAAGATTTTTGCATCCATGTTCATGAGGGATATTAGTCTGTAGTTTTCCTTTTTAATGGCGTCTTTCCCTAGTTTTGGTATTAGTGTTATGGTTGCTTCATAAAATGAGTTTGGGAGTATTCCATCTTTTTCTATGTTCTGGAATAGCTTGAGTAGCATAGGTGTCAACTTTTCTCTGAATATTTTGTAAAATTCTCCAGTGAAGCCATCAGGGCCAGGACTTTTCTTTGTGGGGAGTTTTTTTTTTAATGACCTGTTCAATTTCTTCTTCTGTTATAAGTCTGCTCAAGTATTCTGTCTTTGAGTGGGATAGTTTAGGTATATCTTGTGATTCTAGAAACTTGTCCATCTCTTCCAGATTCTCAAATCTGTTGGATTACAGTTTTTCATAATATTCTGTCAGTATCTTTTTCATTTTAGTTGGTTCTGTTGTGATGACACCCTGTTCATTTACTATTCTTGTAATTTGTATCTCCTCTTTTTTTTTTCTTAGCTTTGCCAATGGTTTGTCGATTTTGTTAATCTTTTCAAAGAACCAGCTTTTTGTTTTGTTGATTTTCTGTTTTTTTTCCCCCTGTTTCATTTATTTCTGCTCTGATCTTTGTTACTTCCTTACTCCTAGATACTGTAGGATTCTTTTGTTGTTCTATTTCTAGTTGTTGGAGTTGTTGAGTTAGAGTGTTGATTTTGTTTCTTTCTCTTTTTTGATGTGTGCATTTATTGCTATAAACTGACCTCTGAGTACTGCTTTTGCTGTGTCCCATAGGTTTTGGTATGATGTATCTTTGTTCTCATTTGTTTCTAGGATTTTTTTTTTCTTAATTTAAGTTTTTATTTGTTCTATTACCCAATAGTTTTTGAGCAGTGAATAGTTCAGCTTCTACTTGTTTGATGTTTTTTCCTTGATCTTCCTATTATTAATTTCTAATTTTATAGCATTGTGATCCAAGTAGATGCTTTGTAGTATTTCAGTGTTTTTTAATTTATTGAGGCTTGTTTTATGTCCTAACATATGATCTATTCTGGAGAAGGATCCATGTGCACCGGAGAAGAATGTGAATTGTGCTTTTTTTGGGTGGAATGCTCTGTATATGTCTATGAGGTCGAGTTGGTTGATTGTGTTGTTGAGCTCTTCTGTATCTTTGTTGACTTTTTTTTTCTAGTTGATCTGTTCTCCTTGAAAGTATTGTGTTAAGGTCTCCTACTACTATTGTAGAGTTATCTATTGTCCCTTTTAATTCAGTTAATATTTGCTTCACATATTTTGGAGCACTTTCATTGGGTGCATAAATATTTATTATTGTAACATCTTCTTTGTCAATTGACCTTTTCAACATTGTATAGTGTCCTTCTTTGTCTCTTATGTTGTTTTTCACCTTAAAGTCTATATTATCAGAAATTAATATTGCCACTCCTGCTCTTTTTTGATTACCATTGGCTTGGCATATTTTTTTCCCACCCCTTAACTCTTAATTTGTGTTTTATCTTTGTGTCTAAAGTAGGTCTCTTGCAGGCAGCATATCAATGGGTCTTCTTTTCTTATCCAGTCTGCCACTCTCTTTCTCTTGATTGGCGCATTTAGTCCATTCATATTGAGTGTAATTACTGATAGGTATGAATTGATTGCTGTCATTCTATTGTGTTTTTTTGTTGTTGTTGTGTTGTTGGTTTTTCCTTTTTCTTCTGTGCTTTTTTACTTTTCTGTACTGAGTTCAATTTGTTGTCAAGTGCTTCCTCTCTTTTCTTCTTTATTGTTGGTTTTGTGTTTATTAAACCCATATGTTTTCCTTCCTTCTGGATTTGCTTAGGGTGACTGTTAATTTTCTCTGTGGTTACCTTGTAGTGAATTCTTGTCTGTACATTTTTAGAATAGTCTGTTCTATGAGGATATTATCCTGTTTTCCTCTCCTTGTAATTAATTTTTTAAATGAGCAGTTTAACTTCTTTTATTATGGGTGTATTCTAATTTGCTACCTCAGCCTGTGTTAGTTTAGGTAGGCAATGTGTTTCTAAAAACCTGTCCACTTTTTCTAGGTTGGTGATGTTGGGTAAGTTGTTGATTTTGGCACTTTCTTCTTTTTTGATGTGTGCATCTATTGCTATAAATTGCCCTCTGATCACTGCTTTTGCTGTGTCCCAAAGATTTTGGTATGTAGTGTTTCCATTCTCATTTGATTCAAGGAAATTTTTTAATTGCATTTTTTATTTCTTCTATCACTGAGTAGGTTATTATTATTATTTTTTAAAATTTTATTGTGATTAGGGTGCAAATTTACAAAACAGATTCATTTTACTCTCAATAGTTCACACACATTTAGTTTCATGGCCCCATGTACAATCCCCAACCACAAAAAGTCTACTTCCATCTCCTCCCTGTGACTACCTTTCCCCTATGCCCTTCTTATCTGTGCATTCCTGTCTGTCCAGATTTCCCTCTATAGGAATGCTGCTCTTCTGATGTCTCATGGTTGATTGATCTAAGGAGTGCATCCCCCCTGAGTACATATCCCCCAGTAGGGTTTTTTTTTCCTAAAGATTTATTCATTCATTTATTCAACATATATTTATTGAATACCTCCTATATGCCAACACTAAATATAAAAGCAAGCATTATGTATCCTCATAAAATAGAGGTTTGTGGGGAGACACGCATTAATTAATTATCCATATAAAGAAATGTAGAACTGCAACAGCAATCTGTGGCATAGTAGAGAGATAAAGGGTAAAACAAGTGCAATAAGAATACAATGACTAAATTATGTTCTGAATTGAGAGTGAGAATTAACTTGAGGAAGTGTGTGCATATTGTGATTGGTTACAGGGCAGCATTAGGAAATGTAGAATTACCAACAGAGGAGATAACATATAAAATGGTCTTGCAGTATAAGCAGGTAAGGAGAATACAAAAGATTCTTTAAAATGGCTGTTCTGGTTACCTAGTGCTGCTCTGACAAGAAATAAATCACAAATGGGCAGGCCTTAACAAACAGGAGTTTATTCTTACAATTTGGAGGGTTTTAGTTCAAAGTGCCAGGCTCTAGAAGCTGGGTGAAAGCCCCTCAACCTTAGGGTCCAGCTCTGCCTCCTGCTCCCGGCCCACTGGAGCTAGAGGCATTTCTTCACTCAGACAGCTGCTAGCTGCTGAGGCTGAGAAGCCCCAAGGTTGACAAGTAAAAAGGCACAGTCCCGATGTTACCAAACCACATGGCAGACCATTAACTTAAGTCTATTGTAAGCCCCAAGGTAAGCAGAGCATAGCAGGCTGCTGAGCAACAACACAGCTACATGCAGGGTCCAAGTGTGCCAAAGGCTAGAGACCATTCCCAAAGCTGCTTCTTACATAGGGGAAGCAGACCACATACCCAAAGCAGCTACTCAGCTTCTTCTGGTAGATCCCACCATGGAGTTGATTACTAGTCTCCTCATGGTGAGTAACTACCACCAGCTGCCCAGCCACTCAACCAGGCCCAGCCAAGTTGACACACAAACATAACCATCACAATGGCCAATAAGGCTGAAGTGGGGAGAGTGAAAATGAGTAAAAGTAAAGCTAAAGATGAGCAGGAGTCAGACCAGGGAAGGAGTTTTAGGCTTATGAAGGCATTTTGGTGGTTATTGTTGCTAGCTGCCACTGAGTTACCCCCGACTCATGGTGACCCTGTGTACAATGGAACAAAATGCTACTCAGTCCTGTGCCATCTCCATGATTGGTTGCAGATTACCCAGTAGTTTTTAATGAGGGTGTTACTCAATTTCCATGTGTTAGGTCTTTTTCCATTGATCTTTCTATTGGTGATTTCTAATTTTTTAGCATGCTATCTGAGAAGATGCTTTGCAGTGTTTCCATGTTTTTAAATTTATTGAGGCTTGCTTCGTGGCCTAACACAGGATCTATACTGGAGAATGTGCAATGTGTGCTGGAAAAGAATATATATTGAGCAGCTGTTGGGTGAAGTGCTTTGTAGATGTCTATAGGGTCAAGTTGGTTGATCATATGGTTTAGTTCTTCTGTGTCTTTGTTGAGTTTCTTTCCAGTTGTTCTCTTTCCTTAAAAGTGCTGTGTGACAAAATTCTTTAAAGACAAAAAGAGTAGAAGGAAGGACACAGGGAAGAGGTAAATATGGGGAGGACATGGGAAGGGAGTTGTTACATTGTGGGCAATTGCAGTGCAGTGAATTGCTTGATGTGGCCCTTCTAGCCATTGTCCTCCATTCTGTGAT